>NW_028292305.1:0-68508 GCF_963383615.2 Lipophrys pholis
CCCAACCCCAACCCCAACCCCAACCCCAACCCCAACCCCAACCCCAACCCCCCAACCCCAACCCCAACCCCAACCCCAACCCCAACCCCAACCCCAACCCCAACCCCAACCCCAACCCCAACCCCAACCCCAACCCCAACCCCAACCCCAACCCCTATGATTTATTAATTCTTATGATAATCGATTTAAAATAAATGAATTTAAATAATAAATAAATATGAATAATCAGTTTATCCATTTTTCGATTTTTACTTAAACATTGTTTATCTTAGAAAATGCTTTATAGTCGAAATGTCCACATATAGGTATTTGATTATTCATCATCACGATCCTAATTAATTTTAATTTATTTAATTCGTTGAATGCATCGCCATACCATTAATTAAAATAAACTCCTTCACTGATTATATTGATACTTCATTTTGATTGTTAAGGACTTCATTCCTTTGATTTTTTGAATCGATTTAATTAAACTTGTTAATAATTCACTTTTTGATTCTTATTAACTTAATACCTAATTATTGTATTTACTATCTTATTAACTTAATACCTAATTATTGTATTTACAATCTTATTAACTTAATACCTAATTATTGTATTTACGATCTTATTAACTTAATACCTAATTATTGTATTTACTGTCTTATTAACTTAATACCTAATTATTGTATTTACAATCTTATTAACTTAATACCTAATTATTGTATTTACTGTCTTATTAACTTAATACCTAATTATTGTATTTACTGTCTTATTAACTTAATACCTAATTATTGTGTTTACAATCTTATTAACTTAATACCTAATTATTGTATTTACTATCTTATTAACTTAATACCTAATTATTGTATTTACAATCTTATTAACTTAATACCTAATTATTGTATTTACGATCTTATTAACTTAATACCTAATTATTGTATTTACTGTCTTATTAACTTAATACCTAATTATTGTATTTACTGTCTTATTAACTTAATACCTAATTATTGTATTTACAATCTTATTAACCTTAATACCTAATTATTGTATTTACTATCTTATTAGCTTAATACCTAATTATTGTATTTACAATCTTATTAACTTAATACCTAATTATTGTATTTACTATCTTATTAACTTAATACCTCATTATTGTATTTACTGTCTTATTAACTTAATACCTAATTATTGCATTTACTATCTTATTAACTTAATACCTAATTATTGTATTTACGATCTTATTAACTTAATACCTAATTATTGTATTTACGATCTTATTAACTTAATACCTAATTATTGTATTTACAATCTTATTAACTTAATACCTCATTATTGTATTTACTGTCTTATTAACTTAATACCTAATTATTGCATTTACTATCTTATTAACTTAATACCTAATTATTGTATTTACGATCTTATTAACTTAATACCTAATTATTGTATTTACAATCTTATTAACTTAATACCTAATTATTGTATTTACTATCTTATTAACTTAATACCTAATTATTGTATTTACGATCTTATTAACTTAATACCTAATTATTATATTTACTATCTTATTAACTTAATACCTAATTATTGTATTTACAATCTTATTAACTTAATACCTAATTATTGTATTTACAATCTTATTAACTTAATACCTAATTATTGTATTTACTATCTTATTAACTTAATACCTAATTATTGTATTTACAATCTTATTAACTTAATACCTAATTATTGTATTTACGATCTTATTAACTTAATACCTAATTATTGTATTTACTGTCTTATTAACTTAATACCTAATTATTTTATTTACTATCTTATTAACTTAATACCTAATTATTGTATTTACAATCTTATTAACTTAATACCTAATTATTATATTTACATGATTCTAATGATTAAATTACTGCTATTCAAGCTTAATAACAACATTTTGTTTATTAATGTTTTTATTCAAATGCTACATAATCTGTTTATAATTTCCTTATATTATATATTCTAATTGATTGATGTTGTCTTCTTTCTAATTATTAATGTTTCTTACCTCTACTTCTTTATTACTTAATCTTGTTGCATCTTATACTAAAGCAATTAATTCTTCAAGTCATAAATTTATTTCCTTATTTTATCATTTTAATCATTTAATTTCTTTTTTTCCTATTAGCATTTGATTGATCTCTCCTTTAATTGTTTAATTTATTTTAAAGCTTTATCCCTTTCTTCATTGCCCTTATTAAATTGTCTGCTGATTTATTAATATTTCTCATTTATCTAGTTCATATCTTTTAAAGTCTCTTATTAATTAGTTATTGTTCTTTATATTTAGCTTAATCTATATTATTTCTTCCTTAAAGCAATTAATTACATTTCTTAATAATATGAATCAATTGCTTATCTTATTCTATATTTTAGATTTACCCATCTTCTGATTATTCCCCATCATCTGTCCTATCTTATGTAAATCATTTAGATTCCTGTTATTAATAAATGTTTCCTTTATTATCAATATGTCTTAATAAGGAATTAAATCTTTATGTTGAACATTTTATATTTGTATTTGAATCCTATCAATCATTTTGTTAATTCTCTCTCTTAATTGTATTAACTCAAACAATGACTTACTCATTAAGTTTCCTTCCATTTAATAATCCTATAGCATACTTTAGCATAGCAATGTCATGATGTAACTATTTGGTTGATTGTTGTTGTGCTTTCCACAGTACACATTTCCATCTTTCCCTATGTATGTTGCTCTGGTTTAGCATTTAGCAGAACATTTCAATTTGATTATAATTTCATCTAACCTTTTATTTAATTTCACCTATTGTTACTTCATTTTATGTAATTTCTCATCTCCACCTTCCTAATTGACCTTTTTCTTTGACTTATCCTCTTCTTTGATATTTTTATTTAACATTATTATATATAATCAAATATTATTAAAATGAGTTTATAAACCCTCTTTTCTTCATTATTATTATAATTTGTTGATATCGTATTATTATTTATACTTGATAATTTATTTAAAAATTGATAAATAATCTACCAATATAATCAAATTTAATGTCAAATAATATATATTTAATATTTATTAAAATAAAATGCTCTTTTAAAGAAATATTAATAATTTTGTTAATCATAATTAATTTGTAATCTCATATATCATTTTATAAAGACAGCTTATAGGGATTGTGTTTTAAGATAGTATAGAATGAATATTGATAACATTTATATATTTATATAAAGTGATTATGAATCATTATATGTTTTATTTTATAAGTTATTTTAATGTATATTTGAAATGGTCATTTGATATTACTTCACATTAAATATTTTTTGATTTAAGATATCCAATTGAATAAATAATAGCTTAATCTATTAAATCTTTACCATAACCTTTTATTACAACAATATATTTTGAATTAAATTTTTATTTATCATTTTCTTTTATAAAAACATAATCATTTTAATTAACTATTCTTATATTTTATCCATCTACAATTCTTATTTTCTTCTATTAAAATCAAATTAAAGAAATTCTTTTAATGATAATCTTATTACTTCATATTTCATTTTACTTTCACAATTTATTTAATAATACTGTTTATATATTTATTCCTTTACTACTTTTTTATTTAATCCTGATGCATGTATTTAATTTAAAGATCCATGCCATTTCATATTTTACTAATACCATTTTATTTATTATATTTTATCTAATTTATTTTTTTGTATATATTAATTAACTAAATTTACATATTTCATTTTATATTTAATATAATATTATTTATTAATAAATAATTAAATTATCAAATATTATTTTTTACTTTCATAACTTTCTTAATTTAATAAAATTCTTTTCTAAATCAAATATTACCCAATAAATAACCACAATATTTTATAATAACTAAAAACCCCAACCCCAACCCCAACCCCAACCCCAACCCCCAACCCCAACCCCAACCCCAACCCCAACCCCAACCCCAACCCCAACCCCAACCCCAACCCCTCGGGACATGATTATTATTATTATAATTAATTTAATATATTTTTTTATTAAACATTAAAATATTCAAATTTTTAAAAATTCCAATATCTTCTTATCTTTCTTTTAAACTTTTCTAATGTTCTTGTACCTTATAATTTTCCTATTTTTTTAACTTTAATCCCAATATGATTATGGAGCTTTGAGCCATTCTATCTTCTGTTTAAGTTTATGAACCTTTATAAATAATTACAGAAGGAAGACATCTTATTAGTAGTTTAAATATTCGTTTAAACAATAAGAAGATTATCCTATTTTTGTTTAATTACTTTTTAACTATTAGATTTTTACTACAATTATTATGCTTTCCATAGTTCTTTTTTTTTGTTTTTTTGATAAAGGAGAAACAGATTGTCTTTTATTACTTACATTTTGAGGGTTGATAAACCTGTTAGTTCTAGTTTACTATTTTTATGTAAATATATTTAAATTGATTGGAATAGAAGTAAATTAAGATTAGACTACATTGTTATTTGGTTTGTTTTAGTTTTTGACTTATTTATTTTAAATTTATTTGGTTATTTAAGTATTTATATTTTATTTGTTTAAAAGTTATTTATTTATTACTTATTTATTTAGTTAAACATTTTATTATTTCTTTTCTTTCCTTATTTAGATTCATTTTAAATAATATTATTCTAAATTGAATTTTTTCTTTTAAGTTATTGTATTTTTTTGAACTTAATCAGATTATTGGGGTAAGAGTCTTTCTTATATTATTTTAATAGGAATATCATTGATAACTTCTTATATAGTAGATTTGCAAGTTTTTATGGGAGATGTTAATTTCTTTTTAATATATTTGGTAAACTTCACAGCCTAAATATTTAACCCTGAATCATTTATTGATAAAGTTCCCAATTCGATGTTAATCTTCCTTTAATAAGGCACCAAAAAGTTATTATTAAGATGAGCCCAATATTTAGATTTTTAAGTTATTGACTCAATTATTTGATTATTAGATGTCTTTATGCTTGAATAGTATTTGATTATTTTATATATATGACCAAAATAACCTTTTTTGACTTATAATTATAGTTTATTATCAAGAAATGGGGTCGATAATAAGATTATATCAATATTGCAGAAAAGATGAACTTTATATAATTAAAAAATTAATTTCTGCTCATTAAACAATATTGAATAAAATTTTTAAACTAATGAATGATATAAATTGAAATCCTACCATTCAAATATTTTAATAATCATTAACTATAAAAAATTTCCTTTTTTAAGTTGTATAAAATATGAATAGCTATTAAGTCTGACCATTGCACACAGCATCTAAATAATTTTTAATAACTTTAGTGAAGGAGCATTATTAATCTGTGAGACTAGGAGTATAAGTATTTTAGATAATTCTTTTAATAATAGATATATTCTCCAATTTAATGAAATTTTTATTATTAACTTCCATGTCTTATGTCTCTAGATTAATATCTGCAATAGATATAAAATTAACAAGTGAAATAATAATACTACAACAATAATATACATTATTGCCATGAAGTACTTGATCTACTAAAAAACCAGAATGTTCAATGGCTAATATTTATTCTACCATATCTATACCATTACTAATAAGTTAATATTTCTCAATTGTCTAAATTAAAATAATAGATGAGTAATCATATAATCCATCGTCTTTACTGTTTCTTCAGTTCTCGAAAGATCCTTTTAATAAGTTCTTTCCGAATTGATTTCCTTTTATCAGCTTTTAATGAGTCTTCTTTTACAGAGTCAATATTAAGTAGATATTGAAATGCCTAAGCAATTTTTTGATCATATAATTTATCCACCATTTTAAATAAATATTGTGGTTTATCATAAATGATTATAGTAATTGATCTACTTTGACTAATATTAACCATATTGATAGTTTTAAGGAAATATCCTGATATTAATACATCTTATTATTTATCTAAGTATTTAAACAAATATTAAATGGGAGTTAAAGATTAATATTATTTAAAAAATGCATTTGCAATACATAAGACATCAGTCTACAGTATTTGAATTACATTTAAATGCAAGTTTATGAGAATTGAGTTATTTTGACTTTATTGGTGTTGTTATAAGTTAGACTAATCGATATGTTAATTTTGGATTATTTTAAATATATTCACTCAATTTGGGATTTAATCTTTTTAATTATTCAATTAGAGATTATTCTTATAGAAATTTATCCCAGTTTTGCTCATTGTTAGATATTAGAATGTCTAATGGACTTGACATAGTTATAGAACTGGCATACATGGTATCATTTTTATTATTATATTATATGATCATTAAATAATAAATAAATAATAATTAAATATGGACTTATAAAGTGATATGGTGATAGGTCCTGCAGGTTATATAACTCCAATGATTTTCTGGCATAAATAACATACAAGTGTAAAATTAAAATTAGATTAATAATGTATTACATGTATAGTGAAATAAGGTAATGGATTTAAAAGTACATTAAGTAATGAATTATTCACTTAAGGAAGTAAATATTACTTTTAAATTAAAATCAATAAAGGTTCATTAATCAAAATAGGAGTATGTAGGCCTGACATAAATGTATAATAAGCATTTTGTGATACAATTAATGGATGGGCAATTTACAATGGATAATTAAGACATAATAGTAATAGTTCAGGCCTTAAATATGGTAAAGTAATTGTAAAAGGAGATGTTATTGGAGTTGCTCTTGATATGATTGATGGAACATTGGGTTTTTATAGGAATGGTGATTATTGGGGAATTGCTTTTCAGGATAGAATTTGAGAAGGGGGAACTTGTTGCTGCTTGTGCTCCTATTTATAATGAAGATTCATTCTCTATTAGATCTTTTGTTAGAGAAGATTGAATATTATATTTATATTTATATTTATATTTATATTTATATTTATATTTATATTTATATTTATATTTTATTTCTATTTTCTATATTATATATTATGAAATCTAAAAAGGGAAAGAAAATAAAGAGATGATATAGCTCAGATGAAATCTTTTAACACCAATAAATAAAGAAATAAATAAAGGTAAGAAGGTAATTCCTAAAAAAATTATTCAAGAATAGTTTTAAATAAGCTAGATAGGAAATTGAAACTCAATACAAAAAAACCTTAATAATTCAAGAAAATTAACTATAAAGTCAAAGATAGATATAAAAAAAAGCCTATTTCTAAAATTAATAATCAAATAAGAAGATTTATAACTCCTAAATTAAAATTAATTAAAGAATATCAATAATCAACTCCATTAAAAATAGTAAACATAAGAATATATATAAGAAAAAATTAAGTTAAATCTATTAAGCATAATTATCTTTAATAAATGGAAATAAATTTTTTTTAATAAACTTATATAAATATATATCTAAAAATTAAAAGAAATAATTTATATAATTAGATAAATATATTCCATTAATAAATAAATAATATATAATCATGTTCCCGACCGCTAGTTGGAAGAGTAGTTTTATAATTAATTATTAACTAATTAAAGAGTAGATTATAAATTAAAAAAGTAAAAAAAAAAAAAAAAAAAGTAATCTAATAATTGGTAAGGAGGTTTTGGAGTAGTTTATAAGGTTTTTATAAACATTCATAAGTAGCAATTAAATACTTCTCAGTTTCATCTTAATAAATAAAAATATTAGAATAATAAATCATAACAACTAAGCCTTAACATCCTCGTATTGTACAATTATATGGTGTAGCATTAAATATTTAATATGGTCAAATTATTGTTTATTTAGTGATGGAAATAAATTTTTATTTGAAAATAAATTAACAGAGAATAAAACTTAATAATTATTAAATAAATTGCATAAGGAATAAATTTTATTCATTCATAAAAAATAGTTCATAGAGATTTAAAACCAAAAAAAATTAAATTCAGCAAGATAGAGATCTAGGAATATCTAAATTACTTTAAATAAACAAAAGGACATCTGGTATGACAGTAGCTTTTACTCCAATGTACATATCGAGATAAACAGCCATATGATATTTGGTCATTTGGATTATTAGCATATGAAATAATCTCTCAAAAAAAAAACAATGGTTACAAGAATCCTAATGCTGTTATAAGTAGCATTCAAAACAATAGAATCCTCTTATAGGATATAAATTATAGAAAGTCATAAAAACATGTATTAAAATAATCAATAAGAAAATTAGTGAAAGATGTTAGAATATGATTTTGAAAAAAGGATAAAAATAATTATATATTTAATTGAATTAATAATAATCAATAAATAATAAAAAGTCATTTAGATTAAAACAATATTCTACATTACCTTTTAATAAAATTCATCATAAATTACAATACATTTTTATAAGCTAGAAATTAAAACGTAATTTGATGAAGATTATCAGAAACTCTATAACTTAACATTTAAATGATGAAGTCTTCTTTTGAAATAAAACAAATATAGTAAAATTTTAGAAATATCATGTATTATATTTTGATATAATTTAATAATTTACTTAATAATAATCATAAATCATTATAAAATAAAATAAATATTTGAATGATATCATACAGTTTCATAGTAGCAATAATAGATTTATCTATATATATAAGATTGACATAAAAATAAATAGACAATACTCTAATCAAATAGGTATTATCAATATTGCTGAGCACATTAATAGTAAATATTTATTAAAAGACAACAAAAAAAATACTGAATCAAAAAAGAAATATTTAAAAAGAAATTTTTATTATACGATTCAATAAATAATTTTAATAATCATTCTTTTTATATTTTCTTTTTACAATTTTTTATAATTTAATTATGAAAAACCACAATTTCCAATCTTAATAGTTTGATAATTTTTAGATTTAAATTTAATTTAATATTATTTTTATTTTAATACTGATATAATTATTATTTAAAGTTATTTTTTAATTCTATTTACCTTTTTATGAATTTTTGAAATTGATCATAATGCTATTGGTGTGTATAATTAAGACTTGCTCCAAATATAGTCCTTAAAATATAAAACCAAATTAATCATTTTAACTTTCTTAAAATATGGATTTTTCATCTACATCTATTACATTATTCCTTATTAAGTAATGACCTAATTAATGAACTAATTACTATAGTAATATATGATTTTAAAGCTTTATAGTTTATTAATCACTTAAATCATGAATAGCTATATTAAACACATTGATATATATTCTTCCATACTATTCTAAATGGTCACCATAATTAGTTACTCAGCAGTTAGATTATTCATCATTATAAAATTTAAAATTCTTAATCATCAAAAGATAAATTTTTTATTTTAATGTCACTAATTTTCCTTTTTTAATATTTTTATAGTAATTAATTTTATTATTGATCTCTATTATTTTTATTTTTTAATGCCTGAAATTTTTTTTTTTAATTTTAGGCATATTAACAAATTATTTTTTTCCATTATTATTTCTGTTAGAATACTATTAAAAATTAGTATATATAAGCTTTTATTTATTTTATTAATTATTTTGATAAAATGAATTTTGGGATTATATTAATCTATCAAAATCAAGTAAGATAAAAATTAAACTCTTTATACACCTTTTTAAATTAATTCAAGAATATTATTTTGTGTTGTAAATACTTTTATTGTTTTATCTCTTTTATAACTATTTAAAAATTGCTATTTTTTTATTTTTATTTACTTTTTTAATTTTAAAGTTTTTTTATTAATTATTTATTCTAAATTATAAGAGATTATTATTGATAATGGTCTTATAAACAATGATAAAATTGTCAAAATCTATTAGAGTTTTGATATTAGCAAAATATTATAATTTTTGTTTTTATTTTTTTACTTGCTATTTTTAGTTTTTTTATTGTTATTTTTATTTTTTTTATGCTAATATTATTTTTTTACTTGCTAGTTTTAGTTTTTTTATTGTTATTTTTATTTTTTTTATTGCTAATATTATTTTTTTACTTGTTATTTTTAAAGTTGATAATCTATCCAATTTTATAGAGATTAGATAGATTTTGTTTTATAAATATTTATTTTTAATTTTAGAATCTATTAAAAAATACTTAAACTATTGTTATTCATTTAATAATTATGATACTTATAAACTAATTAAAGAGGACACCATAATACTTTTTTATTTTTTATGCATATAACAGTAACTTAACCCATCATTTCCCAACCCCAACCCCAACCCCAACCCCAACCCCAACCCCAACCCAACCCCAACCCCAACCCCAACCCCAACCCCAACCCCAACCCCAACCCCAACCCCAACCCCAACCCCAACCCCAACCCAACCCCAACCCCAACCCCAACCCCAACCCAACCCCCAACCCCAACCCCAACCCCAACCCCAACCCCAACCCCATATGTATATATTATACTATACCTATAAAAATATCATGAATTATTAATTTTACATTTGATAAATAATTATTATAAGTTATTTTTAATAATTAATGATAATTGTGAATGATAAAATGTTTATCCCTTTAATAAACTCTACTCTATATTAAATGAATTAAATATATCTTAATTAATTATTATATATGTTTATAATTCTACTATTGAATAATGTTGTAAGCATAGACAAACAACCTGTACCAAGTTGTACTGTGAATCCAATTCCTAAATTAATACCAATTGCAGTTGGAGAATCATTTTATAGTAGTTTAACAAGTGAATTCAAAGGTTACAATCTTAATTTCACTATTGAAGGTAAATAAGAAGATTTCATTCATTTAACATAGAAATTCACTCTAACAGGAAAATATGAAGATGACTTTAGTGGAATTAAATTTTGCCATATTGATCATACTAATCTTACTTTAGGGGAAAACTTCATTGCTTTAAGGGAGTAAGATGGAGTAACTTAGATATTAATGGGTAAAATCATTAATAAATCAATACCTGTAGTAAACAATCATCTGATTATATAAAACAATTCATAAATAATTTGCTATGATAGTATGTGGTTACATGAACTAAATCTAGTTATTATAGATTGCTCATAAAAACTGAAGTAACCAGATGAATCAGGAAATATATTTAAGAATATATTTTATTATGCTGATAGTCAATCTTTATAAGTTATTGAACATAAATTTGAAAATGAAATATATGTACCATTTGAAGATATAACTAGAAGAAATATTTGGTTTTATAGAGATGAATAAACTAAAATGGAATATCTTATAAGAATTTATTTTTCTGATGGTGTAGACATTAAACATAGTACTAATACATATTTAGAAATATATTCATTAACTGATCCATATTATCCTTGGATTGAAAAATTAATAGATAGATCATTCATATTACAAGATTCACTTTCAATCATTGATTTTAAAATACATAGAGGAGATATGTTCTTATTAGATTCACAAAAGGCATTATATAGATTTGATCTTACTAGAGGCCTTCATGCAGTATTAATAGGGAAATATTAAGCTACATCTAACTTTACTAGATTTGGAGTATATCATAGTGTAACTGATGGTAGACTTTACATTGCTTTAGCCAATTCTCATGCTATTTATTAAATTGATTGGACTAGTAATGCATATCCTTTAGAGGTAGCTAAATATTCATTATTACATAATAGTAATGTTCAAGGTGTCACTCTTAATGAATAATATTTAGTTGTGCAAGCTCAAGCTAATGTTTCAGTATAAAATACTTCATTTATGCTTAATAATTATAGTTGGATATTAAATAGAGGAGATAGAACATATTTAAATGCTTTTAATATTATAGATCATAAATCAAATAATGTACATGTCTTGATTGATGAATAAGATGATAAATTAATAGTTCTTGATGAAGAATCATTTAGTATGTATTTCATTCAAGCTCCTCAAATCATTATTTATAATCCTAATCCAGCTGATATAGAAAAGAATTATTAAATTGATCTTGTGGCAAGTTCAAATGATCCATATGCTCCTAATAATAGAGTTTGTTATTTAAAATTAAATATAACAATAGTTAATCCATAAGAGAAACGTTTATACCCAATAGGTTTTGCTACTGAAAGTTATTTCTCTTCATTCCCTGGTAAATTATAAGTTCCTCTTTTTAACTATGATTTTGGACCTAATATCACATATACTGTATAAGGCTAATCAAAATAATTTGATCCAGATGCATACATCCTTCAACAGAATGGATCTAAGTTCAAATGGTAGAATCCTGCAAATGAATCAATTATCTTTTTTAAGATGTATGAAAACTTTAATGATTCATCTACTTATATTTACGCACAGGATAATACAAATATGGTTCATGTACTTAAATGTTCACATAAAACTATTTAATTTGCTGATTTTGATTGCAATGAGACTATGTCGTAATCATATCCTGGTCGAATAAAAAACGTATCTATATATAATGATTAGAATGGTCATGCATTTGCTATCTATATTGATAATTTTATTTAAATCATAGATATTTAAAAAAGGATAATTGAAAAGACAGTATAATTAAAACCTAGTTTTGCAGGAGTGGTTACAGATGTTGTATTAAGTAAATCTTGTTTATTAATTATTAAGAAATATCATAAGTAAGTGGAATGTATTAGTAGAGTATCTAATTTCTAAGGATTTAAAATCGATACTTAAAAAGCATTAGATTTAGGTATAAACTATTGGTCACCTATTTCAGTCACTATTAGTTTTAGACATCCAAGAGTATTATTTATAAGTACATTAGATAAGATATATATGATAGATATAGGAATTGATATGCAGATGAGATTATTATAATAAATAACACCTTCTTTCCCTGCTTCAAATTAATATAAAATAGTTATTAGTTATTAATATCTTATAATAATAAGTCCACCAAATATAATAGAATAATATTCACTATTTAATCTCTATAATAAATTCGTTTATTTCCTAAAGATGTATCCTCTTTATCAATATACTATTCCTAATGAAGCAAATGTTACATATTCACGTTTTACAGATTTATTGTTTGTTTAGGCTATTGATAATAATACTCAGAAATCATCTATCCTTGTGTTTATACCAGGAAGATTAGGTAATTCTATACTGTATGATGTGATTAATATGGATATGAAAGCTGATTTATATATGGACACAAGTGGTTTCATATGTAATTATGTAGGATATTTAGTGAATGGTAAAATCAATATAATAAGACAATTTGATATTCCTATATTAGTGATATAAAATCCATAAAAAGATATTAATTTCACATTAAGTCTATCAAATACATAAGATAATAAACAAGATTATCCAATATAAGTACATGTAACAAATATTCCTCCTTAAATATAGTTTAATGCTTCATTTACTCATAAATCAGATTTCAATAATTCTAGATCTGTATCATTCTCAGATAAAGGATGGTTTAATGGTAGTGTTATGAATTATTAATTAAATTGTAGTAAATGTAAAGATAAAATTGAATTAATTGATCATGTCAGTTTTAAAAGGAATACTATTGATACATTTGGTCTTTATGATTTTACTGCTTCTATTAATGGAGGTTATGCTATTAGATATGATTCTTTATATAAAATGATGAATAATGGATCAATTGATGATTTTACATCTTTTCCTGCAGTATAAATATTATAGACTTGTAGTAGAGTAACAGCAGATGTAAGAGATTTATTTGTAATATCAGCTTGTTAGACTTATATATAAACAGCTAATTTATATATAACATCATAGACAAGTCAAAAAATGTTTACAATAGGACCATTTAAGACTCAAGTTCGATATGTACGTAGATTACAGGATGTATCATAATTATTTATGATAGTTGATGTTCCACCATATCCTTAATTCAGAGTATTTCCAGGAGCTGTCTATTTATTTGATATTAATCTATAACATGAAGATTAAATTATTTAATAGTTGTAGATTATTGATAGTAATGATTTTATTGGGACTCAAGGTTGGGATAAAGATACTGTTAATATTGGTAATGCAGATTTACAATTCACATAAACCAGAAATTTATATAGATTAGTGATTACATAACTTGATTCAGGATTCTTTACTGTTTATTTCAGTTATACACAAGGTAGTAAATAAATTAATGTAATTAGTACAACATTCACAGACCTTAAATAAATATTAAAAAACAATAATTATAATCTACCTAGTGGTGCTATATTTTAAGCTGTTAGAATAGTAGGTTTTTAATTTGATTCAATAAGACAATTATAATATGTACAATTAGCTATTACTACAAAGAATTTCCATACATTTATATTCAATGTTACATATGATGAATCAGGTCATGAAATCAGTTGTTAATTATAGAATGTATTACTTAAATATGGTTCTTATTAAACTAGAAATTATATGAAGTCATTTGATAATATTGTAGTTTTAAGTTTGGATTTACCTAATTAATTTAGATGGATTTAAAGATTACCAAAACAATTAGTAGTTGTTTATGATGTTCGTAAAGCATAAAATTAACCAATGGGTATTCATTTCATAGGAGGATTTAATTCTTCATCTTCATTTTAATATACATATGATTTTACATTTGATATAAAGAGACATAATGAGACATTTGAAATAGTGGATATTGGTCTGAATGCAGTTGATCCTCTTGGAATAAGTTTAAAAGAATTCAGAATTAATCGTAATCTTACGATTAATAAACTAAAGAATACAAATAATATCAATTTCAGATTATAAGCAATTAATGATTATTCTCGTGCAAGTCAATCATTCCTACTCATGTCATAAGATTATGCTTAATGGTATTAAATATTATTAATTATTATCTTTTCTTTAGGATTGGCAGGTGCTATTGGTTATGGTTCATTTATAGTTTATAAGCATATAAAAGGACAGAATTAAGATATGATAGAAAATGAAATAAGGAATCCTATCCTTGAAGATAAAGATGATGATGAAGAAGAATAAGACAAATAGGAATAAAAGAAAATTAATCCATCTATAGAATAATAGAATTGATCATCAATATATACATTATTATGATTATAAATAATGAATAATATTATTATTGATGAGTATATAACGGATATTATAAATCGTTAAGAATTGAATGAGGAAAGAATTTGTATTGAAAGAATTAACTCAAAAAAGAGATAAACTTTTATTCTAACATGCATAGTATAAAGAACTAAAATAAAGACTTAGAATATTACAATCACACCATAAAGAGCTTACTGGGCAAAAACAGATGTCATAAAAATATTTGAAAGATCAATTTGAAATCACTTAATCCAATATTCTTTAATTTAAAAGAGAATTAGATCATTTGAAGGAAAAACAAAGGGATTTAATAGTTTAAATGAAGGAGAAGTATGACTAATAGGAAATGTATATACATCTAATTTAAAAAAGGGATAGTGAAATAAGAAAATAAAAAAACAATCTAATCAATTTAAAAGAAGATCAAAACTAACTTGAAATTGAAGCTATAGAATTACGTAAAGTATGTTAAGTTATTTAAGGAAGTAATGTTAATATCAAGAAGAAATTAATGCAATTATCTGTTGCTAATGAAGATGTATTATCAATTCTTCAATCTAAAGATGATTGTCTTAATTAAAGGCAATTATGTTTATAAACATTTCATAATAATTATCAGTAATTAGATAATGTTAATATATCTATTGAAAACTAAAAAGAATCAATTAATTAGGAAATTCAAGTGTTAGAATAAGATAAAAAATTATATTTTAATTAATCAAAATCTTTGGAGTAAACTTTAATAAATTGTTAACTTTATTTGGAAAATAAGAAAAATTTACAAAATAATTTTGAAAGACAATTATATAATGAACAACAAGTACATTTGGTGGTTGTAAACTAAATTAAAAAACTAGAACAAAGTATCAAATCTAATATCAATACTTAAAAATGTATTTAAAATTCTATTGTTTAATTCAAAACTGAAAATTAAAGAATATTAGATTTAAATTGTCGATTAAATTAAGATCTTAATGATTGTCAATAATATTTGAAGAAAAACATGTAATTTAATCAATAATTAAGAGAAGGATTAAATATATAAAATAAATTCATTAATAATTTAATTAGAAAGTGATCTTTTATTTATTATATTATTTTTAATATATTATTAATATGATTATTTTACTTTTATTGTTGGAAGTTGATTCTATCAAATAAAGGCAAAGAGGATAGAATGATTGGTCTTATAGAAATATAGGAAGGCCGATTTGGATAGGATTTTCTCCCTCTAATGTACATTTCATTTCGTAAAAGGGCATTTATGGTCATGTGTCATCTCATAGTGGATAGATTATTAAAAGATCTGAACTACCTAATCAACAATGGGTTTGGATAGTTAATACATCTAAAGTAATTGTTTTTCAAGATTATAATAGATCAGCATTAGTAATAGATGTACTAAATGAATTTACTAGACAAACTACTATTCATTAAATTTAAAAAGAGTTTGCTTAATAAAAATTTACTAATGGATATCGTAAGTTAATAATTGTAGATGATAAATTAATAGATGCAGGAAAATACTAAATTAATAATCAATGGGAAAATTTAGGAACAAAGATTTATTTTAATTAAGAAAATTATACTTTATCATATATTGGGAAAGCAGGAAAAGTATGGGAAAGATAATAAGAATTAGCTTATATTCGTCACATATATTTCTAAAAATTTGATATTAATTTAAAAACACCTACTAAACTATAGCAAATGATTCGACTTTAATAGCATTTAAAATGGTAAAATGCTTTCACATTATTTGTGATCAGAATAACTGAATAGACTAAATAATTCATTTAGTGGATGTCTTAATTAGTGAATCATTTAATTGTTGCATTGAATAATATTAACTCAGGTAAATTTATGAGTGAATTTGTGAAGGAAGTTTTTTATGCTCCATAATACTAAATTAGTGAGGATTTAAGGAAAATAATAGTAATTATAACCTAACATCAACATATATATAGATTAGATTCTAAAAATGGACACATCATATCTAAAAAATCTATTAAATAAAATATCATCTAAGTTTGTCAAAACCATAATAAAATATTATGGGTTATCAGAGATTAATCTCATCTTAAAATATTATAGAATGGATAATAAATTTATATATTAATTATATAAAAACATTTAGACATTAATGTACATTGTGAAGAATAGGGAATTTTTATTGCATATAATAATAAAGTAAAAGGATATTGTTTCGATAATGAATGTCCTAAATCAAGAATATATAATTTAGATATGAATAATAATAATGCTTTAATTGGATTATCAGGATATGTAAATGAAAAATAATTAAAGAAAAATTGGCAAGTTAATATTCCCCAAAATCAATAAATATTAAAAATTATATCATCACATAGCATCATGAATAAAATAAAACTTCCTTTATATGGAAACAATTTTGTTTATTTTAAACATGTGGATAATAATATAATTGCAATACTTGCCAAAGATTTGAATAAATTTAATATACATTTTTATTTGATAAATGGTAAATCAGGAGAAATAATAATGAATAATGTGTATAAAAATGTAGGAACAGATCTACCAATGGATATCTAATTTCATGAGAATTTGATTGCTATAACATATTTTAGTAAAACAAATCTTATATACTAATTAGTAATAGTATAAATGTTTGATAATGAAGTTTAAGGATCTCCTATTAATATGATTAATCGATATTATATAAATCCTGAAAAGCCATCTCCATCATAATCCACTAGAAAAGAACTTATATTAAGATAACAAATTTATGGATTGCCTTATTGGGTTAAAAAATTAGAATTTATGGAAAGTAAAATGGGTTTATTAAATAAGAATCTTTTAATTTTGACTCAACAAGGACAGATTTATATGTTATAATATAGATATTTTACTAGTCGTAGACCTTCCCTTGATCCTGACTCCCCTGTGTATGAAAACTCATAATTATAAAGATATAATTATATTCTGCCATTAAATGGATTAAATTGTTTCACTTATGATATGCAATTAAAAGGATTAACTAAAGTGTTTATTGGATTCACTAAATATTAATCTACTGTATTTTTAATAGGGATAGGACATGATATGATCATTAATAGAATTCAGCCTGATGGTTCATTCGACAGACTTCTATAAAACTTTAATTATTTATTCATTTTATTCATGTTGGGACTTACCACTTTAGTATGTAAATATACCATGTATGTGCTGAATAAAACCATGAAAGAAAATAAATATTTAATTTGATTTAGATATTAAATATATTTATTATAAATATTAAATAGTTATTATAAATATTTTATCAAAACTGTACTCTGTGCTTAGTCCTTAATAATTATAATAAACTATAAATAATCAAATCATAAGTAAATATAACTTCTAAAATAGTAATGTCTTAGTTGATCATTTTTAAAAATAATTACATTTTCTAACTAAAGAATACAAGAAAGCGTTGAATGATAACATTAACTTAATCTCATTGATTTAGACTCAATAGAAAAATATCAATTTTCAATAACAACAAATATAAAAACATATCCATTACAAACAAAAATAACATTAACACTAAATTGACTTACTTAATTTAATAATCAAAGCAAAAGAATAAGAGATAGTAAAATTACAAAGACAAGACTTATCTACCATGCAACATAAAATTGTACAATAAAATTAATTATAATAAAGAAATAGATAAACTATCAATCTTATGGAAAGAGGAAAGATTGAGCTAGATAAAATTTTAAAACTTAATAAAAAACTTAAAGCTTAATTATAAACTTGTAACAATTAATATTCAATATTAAAGAAAAGATATGAAGAAATGTAATAACATCTCAAGAAAGACCAAATTCGTTTAATATAATAATGGGAAATCAACAAACTTTTATTTATTTAAGAAAAAAAGGAATTAAACAATAAAATAGATATATCATTATAGTAAAATAAAGCTTTAGAAAAGAGTTTATTAACATAAACAATTAAATATGAAGTTTAAAAAACAAAATCAAGTGAGATTGTACAAGTTATTTAAAATGAAAAAATACTTATGAAATAGTTTGATAAATATGTGAATGATAATATAGAATTGAGGGCTTCTTTATAACAAAAATAATTAGAAATGCTTAAAATAGAAAAATAAATACCCTTATTGAAGTAAATTATAGAAGAAAAAGATGCTAAACTATTTAATATAATTCGCAAATATGAGGACATGTCATCCATTTTGCATTTATAAAATTCCCAAAAAATTAAACCTGTTTATTCAGAAACTAATTTACAAGATATTAATGAAATTAGAATCACTAAAAAACAAATCCAATATCAAGAAAAAAGGAATCAATAACTCTTACTATAGCGAAATTAATACAAATAAGAGAATTAAAATATAAAATACCAATTAGAAAGAGCAAATGATAAAATAGAAAACTTGAATATTATAATTTAGAGTAAAGAAGAAGAATATGATATATCTTTATAAAAACTAAGAAAATAAAATTAATAAGTAATCAAGAATATTAAACACTTCCGCATAAATAATGATAAACTTAAAAATTAATTAACAATGAAACAAAAAATAAACTCATAAATATAAGAAGATTATGCATGAAACAACAATAATTGAATCAATTTCTTAAACTTTTTTCTTTTTTCACCAAAGCGATTATTTACCTTTTAAGATCAACTGGTCCTTCAATCATTTTTTTCCCTGTACACCTGTTAATTGATTATCGAATCCTTTATGCACTTTGTAATCCTTTTTTAGCTGAGAATATTTAATTTTTTAATTATTTATTGCATAGTTTTAACTATTTATTTTATTTCCTTAATTTATCATTGTCTCTACGACTTCTATCTAAAGATATCATAAGATCTCTAATTTGTTTATTTTTTTTGTCACCTACTTTACTTATATTAACTTACTCCAACAAACTTTCATATTTTGAATTTATTTTTTTTTGGCTTTACATTTTTAATTAATCTTCTCTATCTTTCTTTTTTTTTTGGCTTTGACTATTAATTATTTACTATATTGTTTTAATTGATCTAGGACTTTACATTCTATTAGTATGCCAAGTTTAAATATTTTATTTATTCTATAATTGTTTAAAATAAATGAGCTTTTTTCTTATCTCCATTAATTTTTTTGAAAGATCGTGTTTTTTAAATTCTTATAAATTAGTGTATTTATATAGAAAAATAAATTAATCCTCAAGATTTGTTATATCATGCTTATAAGATAAATTATTGGCTTTGATTTCAAGTGATAAAATTCGAGCATGCAATTATTTATAATGCATTCAGTTAAAATTTAAATTAAATACAATAAAAATTATTATCAACATTATAAGATAGTTTTTAATTTATGAACTCCCATTGATTTCATTTTTTCCCATTATTTAGGCTGTCCTTTCTAACCCACTTAATCACTTATGAATTTATAACTTCTCATCTTAATCTTAAATAATTGACATACTTTAGCAAGTGCATACCCTTCCATATCAACACAATCGCATTTAGGCAATAAACTTTTATCAGTAACAAAACAATCTTGTGTTGAGCATACAACATCACCTTACAATATTTAAATTACATGAGAATATTACTCATAAGGGGTATGTGTTTTAGGAATGCCTAAAGGAGAGCAATCCATGTCTCCCTGTATAAATTTATTTATTTAAATTATTCCAGATAGATTAGGATTTATTGCTCCTGATGTTCCATAGTTGATGATCTCATTTATTTATGGATGCTGAACAAGATATTGAGTTAATGAGATAGAGGCATTCACTTTACCTACCCCTGTAAACAAAATAGGTAGTTATGTATTTAATTATGGTATTTACTCTGCTAGAGCTACTACTAATAATCGCATTATAAAATAAAAAATCAAATAAAAGGTAAGTATTAAACAGATATCAAAGATCTATACTTGGCAATGCTGTCTGCTTTCATGTAATATTTATGTACTTAATGTACATTTCCACGAATAGTTTATAATTTAGCCTTACACTCATATAAGATACTACTGTCTCTATATTAACTACCTAATTCTATAAGTAATTAAGCTCTTTGTATATTTTAGGGAGTAGGCAATTTCTATAAATACAATAGTGCCAATCTAATCATGACATCAGGTGATTGTACTTTTTACCAAATCTAAGCAGTAGTTTAATAATCTCCCTATGCATAGCTTTTAAATCCTTTATAGTAATTAAGGAAATATTCATCAATTAATAATGTGAATTTATTGACAATAGAGTATAACTCTGCATCAATAAAAATATCACAAATAACTTTAAAACCTCTTTGCAGCAGTTCATATTTGATGTGATCATTGTTATTAATGTTAATACTTGTAAAATCGTCAAATTCAATATTGCATAATTTCATAAGAAAGTATTAAAAAGGTTTTAATATTTTTTTTTCCATTCCTATTAATTTGCCTTCCAAGAATTTCCTTCTGTCATGCAAAAAATCTTAACTCTATAATGCTTATTCCGAATAATAACATTAATTAAGAAACTTTTCAAGTTGTAATACTCCTTCAAGCAAATAATAGAATGATTTATCACTACGATGAATCAATTATTTGATTGATATTTATGCTTACTTGAGTCTACCTTCATTCAAAAAAATTAATGCAGCAAGAACTAAACATTCAGATGAATCTACATTTAACTCTCTTGCCTTCATCCCATGATGCCAACATTATTAACTAAATTTACTATCTAAAAACGACTTAGCAAGATTGAAGTTATTTTTATAATCTTTTGGATTTAAATTTAATGCTTTTTCAAAATAGTGTTGTGTTCTCTATATTAATTGTTTTTTCTTCTCTATGTATGGCTCTTCATATGACATGTTTTAATATATTAATGCCACTTAACGATTCAATGAACTTTAATAAAGTATTCCTGAATTTTAACTTAGATTAGTTAATGCTACCTATAATGCCTTCTCCTTTTAATCTAATTAATTCAATATTCGACCATAAATCATCATGATAATCTGTTTATAAGCCACTTCTTTTTAATGAATTAAAGATTAAAGAATATTGCTTGCTGCTAGTAATTTATTCTTTTGAATTAATGTAAGTGCTATTTGAGTGTCTATGAAAGTAGATGAAATAATACTATTAAAACCTTGTAAAATATATGATTATTATAATAATTCTATATTATACTTACAACCTATAATATTCATTAATGAAGGTAATCTTTAACAAATAATAGATTGAGTAATAGTCCTAAAAATATTTCCCAATGAATTCAAAGGAATTCTACAATATGATTTACAGTCATTCATTGGATTCTTGTTCTATTATCTTTTTTATAATTTGCGAATAATTTTTATTATATAAAATATAATTTAATTTCCCCTTAATACTACGTCATGTTGCATTGGAATTATATCTTACATGAAGCTTATAAGCTTTTTTATATTTGATGGTTCTGAATCAGGAGCCATATTTTTTAAAATAGAATATAATAATATTAAAATAGTGCTTTTTCTATATATTTTTTTACATTATGCGTCAAAAAAGTTTAATAAATATTCTACAACTTTATTATTTCCTTCATTTTAACAAAATATATAATTATTATTAAGAAACAAATGAATAAGAAAATAGAGATATTTCCTTAATAGTTTTCTAATAATCTATTTTTAGTGCATATCTTCAATATATATGAGTTTGATATACTGATATATCTAAAATATATCACTCTTCAAATTAATTTAATTTCTGAAATGAAACAATCTATAAAGATAAATTTCAACAATCAGTAAATTAAAGTATTCACTATCTTTTGCTTATATTCTTAGAAGCTCAATTGCATTAATAAATTTTGGTAAATTGAATAGCTCATTTAATATTTATTTCTTAAATTACTTATTCCTTTAATTGAATTTGATCATTACTGCTAATTTTGATAAATATTCAATTTGTTGTAATTTTGAGTTATCTTCTCTTATAAATCGATTAAAATGTTGTTTATTAATATTGTTGTACTATTTATCTTAAAGTTCCTTTTATATTTCTAATGTCCTTAATATGAAAGCATATTTTGATTGTTTCAATAGTTAATGTTGAAGATCAATACATTTATCAATAAGTAAAAGCGAATCTAAATATTGCATAATAATGATTAAGTATATATATTTCATTTTTTTATAGTGGAAATGACAGGCCCTTTATAATTAGTATTCATCATATTTTTTAATATTTTCTCTTTGCTTTATTTACCTTCTCGATTACTTTGTTTACTCTGAATATTCTTTTTTTATCCACTTTTAAAATTCCTTAATTTAGTATTTTTTAATAAATCAGTGATTGGATAATTATTTGGCACTGTAGGTTTTATAGGTTTTGGAGGGAGTTTCTTATCAAAAATGACATCTATTTATTTCTTAATTTACTTAATTTATTTAGGTTCCAATTATAACTACAGTATTTTCCCATCCTTCTCTATTTAATTATCTTTAAAACATTCATTCAATATTTATTTAAACTTCTAATAATTTGGTTTCTATTCAAATTTCATCTTTCTTGCAATTTATAAAAACATGCTAATATGATGAGGTAAATTATAACATAATACATTTAATGGAGTTGATATCTTTTTATTGTAAATAGCTTCATACTTTTTTTGTTTATCCTTTACATGCATATTCTGCCATGGTAATGCACCCTTCAATAAATAAACAAGGACATACCCTAATGATTCCATATCATCCCTTCGACTAGGCTAAACTCCAGCAAGGGTATTAATACTAGCATATCGTGCAGTTCCAGTGAGTTATTTCCCATCCCTGTAGGACATATGCACATTATCCTTCCCTATATATTTTTTAGCTAACCCCAAATCTATCATATAAACTTTATTTTATTTTTTCCTCCCCAATAAAAAATTATCTGGCTTAATATCCCTATGTATATATCCTTTCCCATGTAAACTCTCCACCAATCTAATCATTTACATTCCCACTATAAGTGTTCTCTTCAAAGAAAGGCGAGTATGTTTCTTTAAAAGGTCTTAAAGAGATTGGCCCAATAGATCCATTAATAATATATTCATACCGCTCTATGTAGTCATTGCATATGTTCGTGGGATTCCTTATACATCAGATAACATTTTATATAATTTGGCTTAAAAGAACAATTGTGGATATTTAGAATTGATATCTTCAAACTTGGCTGCGTATTATTTACTACAGTCTGATGATTGCACCCTGAATATCTTACCAAATGAACCACTACCTATCTCTTCTTTAACATCTAGATTATGTAAAATAAATTTAGGGAAGTTAGGTTTCATAATTATAAGATTATATATTATTATTATTATTATTATGATATTCATAGAAAAATTCTTCATCCGACTATGTATCTTTTACCTGTTTAATAAGCCAAGAAGCCTGCTGCATTGACAGGATAAGCTCTTGCCAACACTACTCCAACACCTTTATAAAAAGTACTAATTCCTTCAGTTTTAAGTATATATTTGAAATGATGCATAAATCCTGGACTTTTTCCTTGAGGATCAATCTGAATTCTAGTTTTGATTACATCCACTGGATATATAAGCCCCCACATAGCCAATCCTGCCAACCCTCCATTAAACATTGCATAAAAAGAAGAAACTTTATCTTGTTTTTGCACTCGCCTTAATAGTTAATATACAGTAAAGTATACTCCATAACCAATTGATTACCTTAAAAAAGTTGGAAAGAATCCTTGGTAAACGTATTTTATTCCTTGCTATTTTATCAATCTACTACCAAATGTAATTGGATTAATCTAGTTCCCAATCTGAACTTGAATACGAGTGTATTCAATAGGACATGTAAACAAAGAAGTAACAAAACCAGCCATGCCACCTGAAAATAAAATATAACCAAATGGTAATAAATTCGTTTTTTCATCTTTCTTTCCTGAAAATATTGTTTTCATTAACTAATTAGTCCCAAATTGAAAAGCTGTAAGTATTGTGAACCCAATCAATGGTGCACTTGTACCTTTGTAAAATGCAAAACACCCCTATTAAGATATTATTTTTATTATGCAGTTGTATGTACTTTTGTATTTTGGATTAACAGGATCATCATTTTGCAATCGAATTTTAACTAATTAAAAAGGCATCATAGTTAAGACTTGAGCAGCCCCTGAACACATTCCACCTATAATATCTCCTATCATTATTTTTTTTATATTATTATACAAATTTTATTTAATTTACAAAAATGGTAACTTCTATTTTATTCTCTAAAGTGGAATAAAAAATTCTAATAATATTATATATTATAATATTTAATAAAAAGGCATAAATTTATAATAATTAAAATATGTTATTATTATTATTTATTATTTCAATTTGATTTTTTTTTGTTTTTGATTTGTGACTTAAACTTAACAAAATCTACTATCTTTCTCTATGTTAAGCTATTACATTATATTTCTTCTGCCTCTTTCTCTACATCCTTGCATAAAGGACATTAATTACAATCTTATCTATTATTTAATTCAACTCTGCGAATATATATCTTATGAGTATGATTATGCTGACATTATTAATCTTAAAACAATTTATAATGCTTTCTTTTGAAGGATATAACCTATTCTTTATTAACATTATCAAAAATAGACTTCCTATTACTTTTTGGTATTTGTTTATAAATAGTATGTACTCTTTTAAATACCTTAGGTGGTCCTGATGCCACTCTATCTAATTGTTATATAATTTTATTATCTTAATATATCATACCTGTTTCCTTTAATTGAGATGAAGGAAATGATCTATTACTACTGATCTCTTCAATTGATACTTCAACCATAAAAGGTTATGATTTCCCCCAGAACTCCTCCAATTAAAATTAATCCATTATTATAGTATGTAAGATAAAACACTTCATTTTAAAGTAATTCTATTAGGTGATGTATCAGTAGGTAAAAGTTCAATGCTGAATCGTTACACTAAACAATCATTCTCTGATTAATATGATGCTACAGTAGGAGTGTAATTCGGATCTAAAGTAGTATTATTGCAAGGTGGTGTACCTGTTAAATTAATGATATGGGATACTGCAGGACAAGAATCATTCAGATCTATAATACGTTCATATTATCGTAATGTAGGTACAGTATTCTTAATATTCGATATTATGCAACCTGATTCATTAGGAGCATTACATTCATGGTTAGCATAAGCAAAAGAGAATACAGATTAAGGTACTGCTTATATTCTTGTAGGTAATAAAAATGATATGTAAAAAGATCGTAAAGTGTCTAAATAAAGGGCCAGAAAGTTTGTTAATGATCATAAACTTGATCTATATATTTAATGTTCTGCTAAAACTGATAAAGGAGTCTCATAAACATTTAAAAGTGCAGCAGAAATCATGGTAGCAAGAAGACTTGTTAAACATATTAATATCGATGAAGTTAAAAAACAATAACTAAGGAATTCTAATCATTCTAATCGTTGCTTTTGTTGATTTATTAATTTATTTATAATAATCACCAATCTTTAGGAGGTATACTTCTATCATGTCTTTTCCTCCCTTATAAATAAGTATTATATTTACCATAGATAGCCTCATCTAAAAATACATCAAACTATACATAACCTTAAGGAAACTATTTACTCTTTTAATAACAATATTATTCATTCTATATTTGAGTATGTCCATATTTAATCAACCATTTTCTTCTTTATGAATGTTTATCAAGTGAATATTTTATATGATATTGTTTACGATTAGTAATACATTTACTCATATTTTATATAGCTTTAGTCAATATATCAATATTAATTGAATGTAGTGCAGATATCATTACTTTATCAGATTTAGATTATGGCAATTTAGGCAATAAATCAATTTTATTAAATACTTAAATAATATTATCTTTTCTTTTATGTCCTATTTTATCTAAAGTAGATAAAACTACTTGATTTTGATATTATACATTCACATGACTGATATCCCTTAGATGAATTATAATATCTGATTTAAGTACTTCTTTAATAGTCTAATTGAAGGTTTCATTCAATCCTTATGGTAACTATGATATAAACCCTATAGTATCCAATATAATCATTTTAAATCCTGATGGTAGAATAAGATGTCTAGAAGTAGTATTCAAAGTCTGAAATAATTTATTTTAAGACTATACTGCTTTCTTTTTAAGAAGACAATTCATTAAGGCACTTTTGCCTGAATTAGTATACCCTACTAATGCTACTTTAACTACTCCTAATTAAACATACTTATGTTTAATTTAATGTTATTTCTGATTACTAAGTTAATTGATTTCTTTAATTAGTTTAGATTACTTATTACGCATTTATGACATTTGTGATTAATGTGGATTCTTTCCATCTCTACTTCTACTATCTTTACCTCTGAATTGATGTCCTTGATAATCATCTGGGATTATTCCTTTAAATTCATTTGGTATATGAATAGCTTCTCTCTTTTGGATATTAGCTTTAAAGTATTTCAGATAACAAAGTGAGATTAATTTCTTAGCTAAAGGAGAAGTAGATCTCATACCAAATATCAACAAAATAATAGAAAATCTATCATAAACCATAATATTCTTATCCATTCTATTATCATTCTATTCATTATCACTTAATTATGTATCTGTCATCTCATTATTATCTATTTTCTTACTGAATTTACCATCCCTATGTAGTGAGATAGCATTACTTATTGATTTTATTTGTAATGGATATAACTACTTATTAATAAATAAACAATTTGCTTATGAATTAATAACTGCATGGACAATATCAATTAATACTCCTTTAGTGAAATAATATTTATGTGTATATTTTTTTACTTTAAGTAATGAACTATTAGCAAGACTTTCCCTTAAGTTTTGATTCTTCCATTAATCATAAAGTTCATCCTCACTAGTAGATAAATTAATATTATAATATCCATCGCCTTTATAAACTGCTTTTATTCCATCATCATGTATATGATCTCCTTCTTTGAATTATTATGTGAATGATTTAGGTTTAATATAATGATAATCTCTACCCCAAAATGGTCCTTTGATTACTTCCCATTATATAGATTTAACTAATCCTATTGCTTATTATGCATCTTGTTGTTCACCTAATGCTCCTTTATGTGGATATATTACTGGATGTATTATCATAACCTTTTTTTTATTACTATTTACTCTTTTACCTAATAATAATAATTTTATCATTAATATATGAAAGATTCAAGACAACAAATCATTAAATTATCACATCAAAAAGGAAGAATCATAAAGAATATACGTAAGATTAATAGGAATCAAACATTACAACCAATTAAATCATCTGCTCCTATACCTCATAAAAGCATTAAAAAAGATATTAAAGTCCATTTCCCTAATAAAAAGTTATTTGGAAGAATGCTTGATCATCTCTCAAAAGCAAATCATTGTATATAACAAGATCATCAATCTATTAAACAGAAAAATAATTTATTTAATCAAATTTAATAACAACAAGAAATGTAACATTAAAGGATAATTATATAAAGTAATATTGAACAATTAAGTCTTAAATAATAATTACTTAGAAACAAAGAACAGATTAATGTTTAAATGTTTGAAATATAGACTCAAGTACTACAAGAAAGATTATTACTATATCAAAAACAAATTACATCATTTATAAAGACCAAAACAAAACCTTAGATATTATGGAAACCATATAAATTTAATTAAAACCTTTATAAATTACAATTTGAGTCTAATGAGAATTTATAAAAGCAGATTTATAAGAATTGTTAAGCTTTATCCTTTTGCAAATATAAATAATTTTCATTTGAAAAACTGTTTGATTAAATGACATAATACCTTTTAATGAGAAATAAAAAGTACCTAACTAGTCTGTAATCATTTATAAGGACTAAGACATAACCTCGATTGTTATGGGCTCCTGCTAAATGGAGTTAAGGATTATAGAAAAGAAGGAAAGAATGGCATAGGTAATTAGTTAACATTAATGAAATACAACAGACTATTATTAGTAATGAGAAATATCATAAAGAGATTTAATTAGAAGATTCATATAGTTAATAAGATCCATAATGATTGATATACTTTATATTATATATAAATAACGATATAATTATAACGATTTTAAAAAACATATTTTTTTAAAACAAATTCATTATATATTATTATATTAAAGCTGATTGACAGCTTCATATTGTTATTTCAATTTAGTTTATATTTAATTTCTTATATGTTAATTTTTATTTGATGCTTATATACCTTTTTGTACTAGACTAATGAATGGTACCATCTTTCTCTTCATAAATTGATTAACTTCATATGATACAAGTACTTTAGGATCTTTAATAGCTGTATGCTTATGCCATTATTTCATCTCTTGTCTGAACATGAGAGATAAGTATGGACTATTATATAAAGATTCATAATCAGGGAATATCCTTAAAAAGACTAATTTCAAATTCTTATTATCTAACATATCTAATGGTGCACGTTATTCTGTTTTAAGACTTTTATATCTTTGTATATCATTTATGATGTTAGTCTTAGTCTTTTCAAGTGGAGAATCCATTAACTTATTTATTCTCATACTTGGATCACGTTTAGTATAGCTTATAATTCGGAATTGAGATTCATTCTATATATTACTAACTATCTTTCTAGGCATTTATATATTTCAGTTAATATTCAATAATTAGCGTATTCATATATATATATATTAATTTATTAATCATATAAGGAAAGGAATCATAGCTTTTCTTTTTTTAGGATATTCTTTAAATTATTTTATATAAGTTTTATGTTTCTTCAATGCCCATAATAACATTTGTATAGATGATATAACAGTAAAGAAACATCCTGTATAAGTTTTAGTTAATAAAGTGAACATGATCCAAGAGCAGGTCTCCCAAAAGTAATTAGCACACGATACAAATCCAAATCCATTCCCTTAGGGTATACATCTTTTCCTTTTATTTCCTTTCCTATATTAAGAAAGAGTCATATGGCATCTAAGATTCATAAATTAAAAGAATGCCCATAAAGCAGATATTATTTTAATTGTAGAGTTTGAATATAGATTATTAATTACTGGTTTACGTAAATAAAAAAGTTCAAAACCTATTGCAGCTCCAAACAATATCCAATAATGGAAAAAGTTGATAAATGCTCTTTTAAGAGGCATACTTTATCTACTGAATACATGTATAAACAAAGTTTAATATTACCTTTTAATATAATGTAATATACCCATAGCATATCCTGTCTTTTGAATGATATCATATTATTTATTACCTAATTTATACATTAAACTATATGTTAAAATAGGTCCTAGATACTAAATATAAAAAACATTGTTCCACTTCATTTGTGAGCCTAACAATTTATAATTAATCTTTTAATTTTGTTCAAACTTTAATTCAGATAATGGTAATTATAAATGTAATAATTATTATTTATACTTCTATGATGTTAGCATTAATTCAATTGGTTTTACTTTTAAGAATTAAGCAATCATTAATTTCAAGTCACCAACTGTCATATTAAATGACTATTGAAATTAAAATAATTTCTTTTCTTTACCTATCAACTATATTATTTTCATTATATATATATATTTATATATAAATTCAAATGAATAATTAAAGAATTGGAACTGCTAATAGAGCAACAATGGGTACAGCAATAAGGGGTCCAACATCAAAAGGAGGATCAAATTTAGGCACTATTCCATAAGTGGATGTGCCTAAGAGCATGAAGGTCCCAACAACTGGTATAAAAGGTATTAAATCTGATAGTCAAGGTCCTCAAAGAAGAGTTTATGATAAATCATATTATTTGACTAAGATAAAGTAAAGAATGGCTAAAATGTTAATGTAGATTGAAAACATCAAAAAGAAAACGTAAGAGAATAAAAAAGATCAACAGGTGTATTTAAAGCAATAGGCAAGATATTAATAGTTATCTGTTTAAGTTAGGAATTTATAAGGTTAATTAGCTGATTTAAATCTTACTTTAGATAAGATGAGATTAAAGACAAGACCTGAAGATATAAGAGCAGCATATAATCAAGTCAAATATTATAATGATAAGCGTCGAAATTAATTAGATAATATATATTTATAAAGGAAGAAGATATAGAATGAGATTGATGATGCTAATGATGATTAACAATAGATTAAACAAATTATGTAATTAAGATTGAATTAATTGGATCCTAACCAAAGAAGAGATTATTAAAGTTTTAATACATAGAATAAAGAATTAATGGACTAGATTGAAAGGAAGAAAAATCTCATTGATGATCTTAATAGAAGATTATCTTAATCATAATCTAAACTTAAAATGGACTCACAGAAACTTAAAGGACAATTACTTAAAGATCAAATTAATGAATTATAATCTAAGAAGAATGATCTTTAAATTCATTTGAATTAAGCTAATTTATCATAACCATAAGCTAGAGATAGGATTCTAGACCGTATTAAACAAGATAATTCATATATATTATAAGGTGACAAACGTATTAAATAAATAAGAAATATGATAGCATCATATGAAAAGAAATTAAGGTAAGTTGATGATGATTTAGCTGGTAGAAAGACTAATTAAGATGAAAAGAAAAAGATGGAAGTATTATATCAAAAGGAGAAAGATATGGATGATTTCTTTTAAGAATATGAAGCCTTAAGATAAAAGTAATTAGAATAAATAAGTATATCTGAAAATGAAATTGTCAAATTACTTTAACAAAACTCTAAAATACTTTAGCTTACAGGCAATTTGCCCTCTAAATAGTTATTTAATAATATTATTAAAGGACAAAAAGGGGCCAATTCATTATAACAAATGAAAATGGAATATGATATAAGGTATCAAAATCTTAGAGGTCTAGATGCAGCTGATATGAGAGTTACATAAGAAATATAGTAATTGAATCAAAGGATTAATAGTATGAAGAATTAAATTAGCAGTAAATTTGATAAGGGAGATGCAATGAAAAGTAAACTATAAAATTAAAAGAATTAATATAAAAAAAACATCGACAAAATTATTAAATAAAAGTAGAAAATAGCTAGTTAATTGTAAAAGGTGAATTATGAGTACTAATTGAAAGATAAAAAGGTTAAGAATCATGAAGCATACCAAAATTATTCTAAATTGTAGAAAGAATTAAAATAGTCATAAGCACAAAAATATTATCTTAGAAATAATATTTCCACCAAATTGAAAGATATGAATTATCAGTCATACAAAAATGATTGTTTAGGGTTGATTGAGAAATTAAATAAAACCATAGCTAGATGATTCATTATTATATTTAATAATATATATTATATGCAATAGATAAAATAAGAATAATTGCAATATTAGAAAATAAAATTACCTTCTAAATACATTAAATAGTAAATTTAAACAATAACTTAATAAAGAATTTTTTAATACATTAATGCATAATCTTTACAAAAATAATCATTTAACTAATAAAGAAATATTAAAAAAATTCCTGTTTAGAAATAATAAAAATATTATTTAGATGTTGAATTAATTACATAATATAATGTTTAATATATAGTGTAAAGGAAAACCCAACCCCAACCCCAACCCCAACCCCAACCCCAACCCCAACCCCAACCCCAACCCCAATTAATCCCATCATATTCTAATTAATATAAAAAATGATATAGATATATATATTGAATGAAATCTAAATTAATTAAAATAAAAAATAAATTCATTAATCAACATATTTAGCGGAATTTTTAATGATTAAGTCTTTCGGAATCTATTTATCAAAAATTTGCTTTAATTTTTGAAAACTTTGTTAAGAAATAGATCTTTTTAATAATTGTATAAATTATTGTCTATTCTCTATTTATTTAATGAGACATATAAATGCTTTTTTGGATGAAGATCTCACATCTGGTGACTGATCCATAATCAATTGGCCTAAAATCATTAAAATTTTATTAATTTCTTTTAAATTAATAATTTTAACTCCTTATCTCTATATTATTTTTTCTATAGACAAAGCAACATAATTTCTCATTATAGCGCTTTTATTTTGGAAATAAGTTAATAAAGCAGTTATTAATTTATTTAATCCAATATGTAAACTTATTGTAATGATACATTTTTTTACTTCTTAGGTAATGAAAGTATTAGTATCTAATGACTTTCTAAATATCTTTATAAAAAGTTGTTATGAGTGAAGCTAAATTAATTTTTTATTATTTTAAAATAATTAAACTGTAGCCAACATAGAATTCTTTGCTAATGCAGATCTTAATGAATCAATTAAGCGTATATTATCTCCAATTGCTGATCCTATTTGTACTTGATATGTATTAATAATTTGATTATGATGAGCGCATAATCTCCTTAATAAATTAATAGCTTCAAATTGTTTCTCCCAATCATCATCTTTTTTTATATCATTATTAATTGTTTTTATGCTTGATTATGGATTTATTAATGGTTCTAATTATTCTATTTGTAAATACAAAGGTGCTTTATATTATGGTAGATTGCCTTTATCTTTCTTTTTTAATAAAGGTCTTATTTTTGATTATTTAATTTCTTCTTCTATTTATAATTGATTTTTTATTTGAAAAAATTTATGTTTTTTAGTTTATTGAGATTTCTTGCTTGTATATATAGATTAAATAATCAAATTATTAGATACTTATTAGATTTCTTAATTAATTTTTTAAATATTTTTTTTATTCAAATTTGGTTTAAACATACATAAATCTGTTTTTTATTATTTAGTTTAGTATATTTATTTATTTCTTTTTTTAATCTTTTTATCATCATCATTTTTAATATTTGAATATTAATCAAATGTTAATGCTTGATTTCTATTTTCATTTATAGTTCTTTTAGATTACACAGTTTTGAAATCTTTTTCTATATATGTATTAGTCAATTCATTAGTAAATACATTACATTTGGAATTAGCTTTAGATTAAGGTATATTTGAAGTATTTGAAGTTTTTATTGAATTTAATGTTTTATAATTGTTTTTAATTTATATTACAGATGGAGCATAAATCTTTTATTTAAATTTATTTAATTATATAATTTATGAATGCTTTTTATCCTCAAATATTGGTTAACATATTTTTTTAAGTAATTCTTTCTTTTCTTCTTTTCTTTATTTTATATTTCCATTTAATCTTTATTAAAACATATCATAATAAACATTGTTTAATTAGACTACAACTATAGATTTTACCCTTTAACCATATTTTTTTGATAAAGTTACTAAACATTATATAGATTTCATTTTGAGTTTTGTATGGTGGTCTTATACCAATTGACATAGACATTATATGAACTGTTTAATATTTGTATTACATAGGCTTTCATAACAGATTTGTATAAATTATTATTTAATAAATTGATTTCCTTCATTTACATATTGAACTATTTTTTCTATCCATTATTTATCTTCACATTTAGTTAATACAATCTTATGACATAATTATCTTAAAATAGTTATATTATTACTTAATTTTTATAATATTAAATTTATTAGAAGAGGTTTGCTAGTTAATGGAAATTAACGATATTGATTGATTTGTTAAATTATTGAAAGACTTATTAAAGATATTTTAAAATTGTTATTATTAATTAAAGGAATGATTATAAAAAAGAAGTTTTAATTTAAATTGTTATAAGGGGGATTAATTAATTTTTGTAATTATTATATCTTTTAACATTTTAAGTACCATGGACTATTAGTCTATAATTCTTTTAATAAAATTTAAATAGGGTCAGTTAATTATTAATATAATAATTTAAAAGAACAATTTATGTTTTATTTTTAAATATGTTTGTTTAATTTAGTTTTAATATCTATATTGAATTATAAATATATTTTTTCAAAATAAATATTTTTAATAAAAGAATTAATAGTCATTATTACACTTTTTTTTATTTTTTATTCTTATTGAATAATTGTAAATAATAATTAAATAAATTAACCTAAAGATTTATAATCTATAATATAATTTAAACATTTTTAATAAGAAACAATTAATCCTTGAACACTTTGAATACATTTTTGTACAATCTTTATTAAATGAATATTTAATTTAATAGTATCATAATATTTTCTTAATATAAAATCTGTTTTCTTTTATATTTTTAATATTGAAAGTATTAAACTATGACAACATTTTCTTATTTAATTCTAATTATGAATATACTTTCTCATTAGCTAAATGTATTAATATTTAATTTAATTCTAATTACTATAGTATAATCTCTTTAGGAGTAAGATATATAATTTCACTAAGAGCATTAATAAATGTTTATTTATTTTATTCAAATAAGTTACCTTTGATATTACTTAATAGTTTTTGACATATGACTCTTCCATGACCTTTAACTCTTGTTGGTTATTGTCTCATTATTAATTTTAATGCTTATAATGCTGTCATTGTCTATGTTGGAATAGAAATCTTTTGAAGTAGAATTTTCATATCAAACATATTTAATAATAAATCAATTAAAAATCATTATTATTGTAAAATTATTATATTGTTTATAATTAATACAATCTAAAGATAAATAAATAATTAGCTAATGTAGTTAATGTATACTTTATGTTTTTTGTTTATATGGGTATAATATAGACTCCATCAACAATGACACAATTTTAAAAGAAAAGAAGTAAATAAAAGAATTTAAAATTCATAAAGATGCCAAATATAGACACATTTGATATTTTAAAAGAAATTAAGGTTTTGTTTTAGTTTATATATTAATTGAGTCTATACTTAAACATTCAATACATTAATCTGTTCTTTGTTTCTCATTTAAGACTTAATTGTTCAATATTACTTTATATAATTATTCTTTAATGTTACATTTCTTGTTGTTATTAGATTTGATTAAAAATAATATTTTTCTGTTTAATAGATTGATGATCTTGTTATATACAATGATTTACTTTTGAGAGATGATCAAGAATTCTTCCAAATAACTTTTTATTAGGGAAATGGACTTTAATATCTTTTTTTATGTCAGTTGATTTAATAGGTTGTAATGTTTGATTCCTATTAATCTTACGTATATTCTTTATGATTCTTCCTTTTTGATGTGATAATTGTCTTGAATCTTTCATATATAATGATAAAATTATTATTATTAGATAAAAGAGTAAATAGTAATAAAAAAAAGGTTATGATAATACATCCAGTAATATATCCACATAAAGGAGCATTAGGTGAACAACAAGATGCATAATAAGCAATAGGATTAGTTAAATCTATATAATAGGAAGTAATCAAAGGACCATTTTGGGGTAGAGATTATCATATATTAAACCTAAATCATTCACATAGGAATTCAATGAAGGAGATCATATACATGATGATGGAATAAAAGCAGTTTATAAAGGAGATGGATATTATAATATTAATTTATCTACTAGTGAGGATGAACTTTATGATTAATGGAAAAATAAAAATTTAAGGGAAAGTCTTGCTAATAGTTCATTACTTAAAGTAAAAAAGTATACACATAAATATTATTTCACTAAAGGAGTATTAATTGATATTGTCCATACAGTTATTAATTCATAAGCAAATTGTTTATTTATTAATAAGTAATTATATCCCTTACAAATAAAATCAATCAGTAATGCTATCTCACTTCATAGAGATGGGAAAATTCAGTAAGAAAATAGAGAATAATTAGGTAACAGGTACATTACATAATAGTTTAATAATAATAAGATTTAATGGATGAATGGATCATGGATCATTTAGATATTTGAAATTTTTTTATCATTTCTTCAATTTCCTTTTTCATTGCTATTCTCTCTTCTTACATCTTGACTTCCATTGCTTTTCTCTCTTCTTTCATTGCTATTCTCTCTTCTAACATCTTAGCTTCCATTGCTTCTTGCATCTTAACTTCAATTGCTATTATCTCTTCTTTTCTTTCTTCTTGCATCTTAACTTCCATCTCTTCTATAGTTGTTTTCATTTAGATCATCTTTGCATTCAACTTCTCTTGGTATACTTTTTTCTCCTTTTACTCCTAGTTTTAAGCATAACAAACATAAAATTATACTTTTAGAATTTATTCCAATATTTAAAATAATTTGTGAATTTATGATTTTTACAGATTATTCCTTAATTATTCAAACTTATCAAGTTGGCCATTTGTTACCCAGCAAAAAATAAGTTTATTCTATTTAATTAATTAAATATTTTTATAGATCCTGTTATGATGTTGAATACTTAATATTTAGCAAATAGCTTGTTAAATATATTTATAGATTTCTCCATTTACCTGTAATTTTTGATCGAGAAATTTATTTAAGCAATTATTTTTTGCTTATAAGATAAAATTAATCTGTTAGTTCTATTTAACAATTGTATTTTTAGTTAATTTTATAGAATTAAAATGATTAAAAAATAGTTGCTTTTATAAACTAAAACAAAAATCCACTTATATACTTTGCCTATTTATAATCATTTCTTTATATCCTTAGCACAGACTTAATTACTTATAGATTAAATTTGTTGTTTCTAGATCTATAAAATTTTATTAAGTTGAAGAAAACTATATATTTCTGTTGAAATATTTTTTATTCCACTGTAGTTTTTATTTTTAAAAAATTGTTATAATAAGTTAAAAAACTAAAAGTTCAAATTTTTTTCCAATGTTTTATTTTTTATATTCACTCATAAATTATTCCATTGTTTTACTCTTCTTATTAGTAACTCTAGACTTTGAGTTTGACTTACTTTTAATCCCACTCTCTTTTCTTTCTTATTGGTTACTCATAATTTTATTTCTATATATTTTCTATACTAGCATAAATGAATAAATTAATATTAAATTTTAATTTTTTTACTAGTATAATAATTAATTAAAGTAAATCAATATAAATTCAATTATTGATTGGTTCATAATACTTAATTGATTTACTTTAATTAATTATTATACTAGTAAAAAAATTAAAATTTAATATTAAATTTATTCATTTATGCTAGTATAGAAAATATATTAAAATTATAAGCAACAATTAAGAAAGTAAAGAGGATGAGATTAAAAATAAGTCTAAGTCAATATCTATTCCTATAATTATAGGGAATCAACACTCTGGTCATACCCTTTAGACTAGTCAAATTCTCGATTTTATCTTTTAATTTCATCTTTATGATTAACTTAATTAATTCGATCATTGCTCACTATTATTTTGTTGTTATGAGTGAAGCTAAATTAATTTTTTATTATTTTAAAATAATTAAACTGTAGCCAACATAGAATTCTTTGCTAATGCAGATCTTAATGAATCAATTAAGCGTATATTATCTCCAATTGCTGATCCTATTTGTACTTGATATGTATTAATAATTTGATTATGATGAGCGCATAATCTCCTTAATAAATTAATAGCTTCAAATTGTTTCTCCCAATCATCATCTTTTTTTATATCATTATTAATTGTTTTTATGCTTGATTATGGATTTATTAATGGTTCTAATTATTCTATTTGTAAATACAAAGGTGCTTTATATTATGGTAGATTGCCTTTATCTTTCTTTTTTAATAAAGGTCTTATTTTTGATTATTTAATTTCTTCTTCTATTTATAATTTATTTTTGATTTGAACAAAATTTATGTTTTTTAGTTTATTGAGATTTCTTGCTTGTATATATAGATTAAATAATCAAATTATTAGATACTTATTAGATTTCTTAATTAATTTTTTAAATATTTTTTTTATTCAAATTTGGTTTAAACATACATAAATCTGTTTTTTATTATTTATTTTAGTATATTTATTTATTTCTTTTTTTAATCTTTTTATCATCATCATTTTTATTAATATTTGAATATTAATCAAATGTTAATGCTTGATTTCTATTTTCATTTATAGTTCTTTTAGATTACACAGTTTTGAAATCTTTTTCTATATATGTATTAGTCAATTCATTAGTAAATACATTACATTTGGAATTAGCTTTAGATTAAGGTATATTTGAAGTATTTGAAGTTTTTATTGAATTTAATGTTTTATAATTGTTTTTAATTTATATTACAGATGGAGCATAAATCTTTTATTTAAATTTATTTAATTATATAATTTATGAATGCTTTTTATCCTCAAATATTGGTTAACATATTTTTTTAAGTAATTCTTTCTTTTCTTCTTTTCTTTATTTTATATTTCCATTTAATCTTTATTAAAACATATCATAATAAACATTGTTTAATTAGACTACAACTATAGATTTTACCCTTTAACCATATTTTTTTGATAAAGTTACTAAACATTATATAGATTTCATTTTGAGTTTTGTATGGTGGTCTTATACCAATTGACATAGACATTATATGAACTGTTTAATATTTGTATTACATAGGCTTTCATAACAGATTTGTATAAATTATTATTTAATAAATTGATTTCCTTCATTTACATATTGAACTATTTTTTCTATCCATTATTTATCTTCACATTTAGTTAATACAATCTTATGACATAATTATCTTAAAATAGTTATATTATTACTTAATTTTTATAATATTAAATTTATTAGAAGAGGTTTGCTAGTTAATGGAAATTAACGATATTGATTGATTTGTTAAATTATTGAAAGACTTATTAAAGATATTTTAAAATTGTTATTATTAATTAAAGGAATGATTATAAAAAAGAAGTTTTAATTTAAATTGTTATAAGGGGGATTAATTAATTTTTGTAATTATTATATCTTTTAACATTTTAAGTACCATGGACTATTAGTCTATAATTCTTTTAATAAAATTTAAATAGGGTCAGTTAATTATTAATATAATAATTTAAAAGAACAATTTATGTTTTATTTTTAAATATGTTTGTTTAATTTAGTTTTAATATCTATATTGAATTATAAATATATTTTTTCAAAATAAATATTTTTAATAAAAGAATTAATAGTCATTATTACACTTTTTTTTATTTTTTATTCTTATTGAATAATTGTAAATAATAATTAAATAAATTAACCTAAAGATTTATAATCTATAATATAATTTAAACATTTTTAATAAGAAACAATTAATCCTTGAACACTTTGAATACATTTTTGTACAATCTTTATTAAATGAATATTTAATTTAATAGTATCATAATATTTTCTTAATATAAAATCTGTTTTCTTTTATATTTTTAATATTGAAAGTATTAAACTATGACAACATTTTCTTATTTAATTCTAATTATGAATATACTTTCTCATTAGCTAAATGTATTAATATTTAATTTAATTCTAATTACTATAGTATAATCTCTTTAGGAGTAAGATATATAATTTCACTAAGAGCCATAATAAATGTTTATTTATTTTATTCAAATAAGTTACCTTTGATATTACTTAATAGTTTTTGACATATGACTCTTCCATGCCCTTTAACTCTTGTTGGTTATTGTCTCATTATTAATTTTAATTCTTATAATGCTGTCATTGTCTATGTTGGAATAGAAATCTTTTGAAGTAGAATTTTCATATCAAACATATTTAATAATAAATCAATTAAAAATCATTATTATTGTAAAATTATTATATTGTTTATAATTAATATATATAAATATTGATCATTATATATCAATACAATCTAAAGGTAAATAAATAATTAGCTAATGTAGTTAATGTATACTTTATGTTTTTTGTTTATATGGGTATAATATAGACTCCATCAACAATGACACAATTTTAAAAGAAAAGAAGTAAATAAAAGAATTTTAAAATTCATAAAGATGCCAAATATAGACACATTGGATATTTTAAAAGAAATTAAGGTTTTGTTTTAGTTTATATATTAATTGAGTCTATACTTAAACATTCAATACATTAATCTGTTCTTTGTTTCTCATTTAAGACTTAATTGTTCAATATTACTTTATATAATTATTCTTTAATGTTACATTTCTTGTTGTTATTAGATTTGATTAAAAATAATATTTTTCTGTTTAATAGATTGATGATCTTGTTATATACAATGATTTACTTTTGAGAGATGATCAAGAATTCTTCCAAATAACTTTTTATTAGGGAAATTGACTTTAATATCTTTTTTTATGTCAGTTGATTTAATAGGTTGTAATGTTTGATTCCTATTAATCTTACGTATATTCTTTATGATTCTTCCTTTTTGATGTGATAATTTAATGATTTGTTGTCTTGAATCTTTCATATATAATGATAAAATTATTATTATTAGATAAAAGAGTAAATAGTAATAAAAAAAAGGTTATGATAATACATCCAGTAATATATCCACATAAAGGAGCATTAGGTGAACAACAAGATGCATAATAAGCAATAGGATAAGTTAAATCTATATAATGGGAAGTAATCAAAGGACCATTTTGGGGTAGAGATTATCATTATATTAAACCTAAATCATTCACATAATAATTCAATGAAGGAGATCATATACATGATGATGGAATAAAAGCAGTTTATAAAGGCGATGGATATTATAATATTAATTTATCTACTAGTGAGGATGAACTTTATGATTAATGGAAGAATCAAAACTTAAGGGAAAGTCTTGCTAATAGTTCATTACTTAAAGTAAAAAAATATACACATAAATATTATTTCACTAAAGGAGTATTAATTGATATTGTCCATACAGTTATTAATTCATAAGCAAATTATTTATTTATTAATAAGTAATTATATCCCTTACAAATAAAATCAATCAGTAATGCTATCTCACTACATAGGGATGGGAAAATTCAGTAAGAAAATAGAGAATAATTAGGTAACAGATACATAACATAATAGTTTAATAATAATAAGATTTAATGGATGAATGGATCAATGGATCATTTAGTTTGAAATTTTATCATTTCTTCAATTTCCTTTCTCATTTTTATTCTCTCTTCTTTCATCTTAACTTCCATATCTTCTTATAACTTAACTTTCATTGCTATTCTCTCTTCTAACATCTTAGCTTCCATTGCTTCATGTATCTTAACTTCCATTGCTATTCTCTCTTCTTGCATCTTAACTTCCATTGCTTTTCTCTCTTCTTGCATCTTAACTTCCATCTCTTCTATAGTTGATTCCATTTAGAGCATCTTTGCATTCAACTTCTCTTGATATGCTTTTTTCTCCTTTTACTCCTAGTTTTAAGCATAACAAACATAAAATTATACTTTTAGAATTTATTCTAATATATAAAATAATTTGTGAATTTATGATTTTTACAGATTATTCCTTAATTATTCAAACTTATCAAGTTGGCCATTTGTTACCCAGCAAAAAATAAGTTTATTCTATTTAATTAACTAAATGTTTTTATAGATCCTGTTATGATGTTGAATACTTAATATTTAGCAAATAGCTTGTTAAATATATTTATAGATTTCTCCATTTACCTGTAATTTTTGATCGAGAAATTTATTTAAGCAATCATTTTTTGCTTATAAGATAAAATTAATCTTTTATTTCTATTTAACAATTGTATTTTTAGTTAATTTTATAGAATTAAAATGATTAAAAAATAGTTGTTTTTATAAACTAAAACAAAAATCCACTTATATACTTTGCCTATTTATAATCATTTCTTTATATCCTTAGCACAGACTTAATTACTTATAGATTAAATTTGTTGTTTCTAGATCTATAAAATTTTATTAAGTTGAAGAAAACTATATATTTCTGTTGAAATATTTTTCATCCCACTGTAGTTTTTATTTTTAAAAAATTGTTATAATAAGTTAAAAAACTAAGAGTTCAAATTTTTTTCCAATGTTTTATTTTTTATATTCACTCATAAATTATTCCATTGATTTACTCTTCTTAGTAACTCTAGACATTGAGTTTGACTTACTTTTAATCTCATTCTCTTTACTTTCTTATTGGTTACTCATAATTTTATTTCTATATATTTTCTATACTAGCATAAATGAATAAATAATATTAAATTTTAATTTTTTTACTAGTATAATAATTAATTAAAGTAAATCATTATAAATTCAATTTTTGATTGGTTCATAATACTTAATTGATTTACTTTAATTAATTATTATACTAGTAAAAAAATTAAAATTTTATATTAATTTATTCATTTATGCTAGTATAGAAAATATATTAAAATTATAAGAAACAATTAAGAAAGTAAAGAGAATGAGATTAAAAATAAGTCTAAATCAATATCTATTCCTATAATTATAGGGAATCAACACTCTGGTCATACTCTTTAGACTAGTCAAATTCTCGATTTTATCTTTTAATTTCATCTTTATGATTAACCTAAATAACTATTTAATTAATTCGATCATTGCTTCACTATTATTTTGTCCTTTTAACTTTTATATAACTTTTATGAGTAAAAAATTGAAACTTATTGTAATAACATTTTTACTTCTTATGTAATGAAAGTATTAGTATCTAATGACTTTCTAAATATCTTTATAAAAAGTTGTTATGAGTGTAGCTAAATTAATTTTTGTTATTTTTAAATAATTCCAACATAGAATCCTTTGCTAGTCTATATCTTAATGAATCAATTAATCGTATATTATCTCCAATTGCATATCCTATTTGCATTTGATATGTATTAATAATTTCATTATCATGAGATGATATTTATTAATAACTTCAAATTGTTTCTCCCAATAGCTTTAGATTAAGGTATATTTGAAGTAGTTGAAATTTTTATTGAATTTATTGTTTTATAATTGTTTTTAATATCACCTGTTGAAATATTTTTATCCTCTGTAATTATTAATATTAAAAAATTTTTATAGCACCCAACCCCAACCCCAACCCCAACCCCACCCAACCCCAACCCCAACCCCAACCCCAACCCCAACCCCAACCCCAACCCCAACCCCAACCCCAACCCCAACCCCAACCCCAACCTCAAATACTAATAAATTTAATATTAAAATTATTTATTAAAAATAATTTAATTAATATATAAAATAATAATAGTTATATTAATATAATTCAAATCTTATTAAACTTATTCATAAATATTTATGAAATGTAATTTAAAACAATCCAATAAAGCAGATACATCATGTGTATATTTTGTATATTTCATATTTAGTATGCTTGTCAACATTCATCTAATCACTATTGAATATCATCATAAATAAATATATTTCTTTTAGTTGCTTCCAAATTCATACGAGTGTAGTATTTATCTATGTATTTATCTCATCTAACAAATAATCTATATTTAATATAATATTAGTTAATGAATATATAAATTCAATTTTTGATTGGTTCATAATAATCGTATTCCTATAATTATAGAGAATCAACACTTTGATCATATCCTTTAGACTAGCCAAATTATTCACTTTCCCCAAGTTTCCATGATTAATTTTTTCCTATTTATATTTATTCCAAAATATCTTAATTCTTCTTATTAGGGAATGCTCCTTTTTTTTTGGCCTTGAATTTTTAAATAAGCAAGAGCAGTAAAGGTTTTGTTTTTTCATTTTTATCTAATCCTATCTTATCTGCCAAATTTTATCTTTTAATTTCATCTTTATGATTAGTTTAAAGGTTGAACACTTCAGAAGAGTAGTTCATTTTATAGAACTTAAATAACTATTTAATTAATTCGATCATTACTTCACCATTCTTTTGTCCTTTTAACTTTTGTATTTTTGAATTTTATGAGTAAAAAGGTGAAACTTTTTTCTCACCAGATTATTGACTATCAATAATTTTGAATACTGAATGTCTAATCTAGGCTCTAATGTTACTCAATGCTCCATTTTTATCAAGAGTCTGCAACACCATGTTTTTAAGCTCATTGAATTCATTATCCATTTAACTATCAAATATGAAATAATATATGAATGATTCATCCTTTAATAATTTCTTCAAATTGATCTACTAGTTTCTCCACACATTTCTTAATTGGTTTTTAAACATAATAATCCTTGTACTCAGTAACGAAATTACCCTAATGAGCATAGGTAGGTAAAGGCTTGAAATTTGGTTTCATTGACTATGTAAATTGTGGTTAGAATTTTTTGTAACTATCATTATAAAATGTCGATTTAGGAATGTCAAAAGTAGCAATAGGAGATAAACTTGACTTATTGTTGCAGCTGATAGAAGGATTGAATTATTTTGGAATGAAATCCTTTCGATAAATTGTATCATTACTTATTCCAATCCCTTATACTGTTGCAGGAATGCGTAATGGTCTTGATGACAGAACTTTATCTATATTCCATTACGGGAAATCATGTTTATAATGTGACATTCCGAATCTAGGTTTATGTTAAATGGTTTTGTTTCTGTATATTTTAGGTTGTATACTAATATTGTGAGGAGGATACTCAATCTTATATTATGTATCTCCTGTCTGTGGAAAATATGCATTGTAAGGAGGAAAAGGGTGAAGTCTTTTGCAATCGGGAGTCTTGAATTTTTTAAAATCTCTTCCGTATACTGTCTTGTTAGGCATATTTCTAAATAAATCTAGTTTTTGAGAATGTGGCTTATTTGAACAACAAATCTTTGCTACCTATTATAAATATTTTCTATTCTTATTTATTAGCAGCTTTTTATATTTTTATTCTAATGTTGGTTCACTTACTGAAATTGGAATTTTTTAGGCTTATAAGTTATTAACTGTTTTGCAATTATTTTGATAATCTTAATCACAATTTTAATGCTAGAGTTTCTTTTTTTTTGTTTGTTAAAATTCTTAATTTAGTTTGAATCCAGGATGTTTCTCATTTGCACATAATCTTTTATCAGCATTTATACTATTGTCATATTTATCTATATTTTTGATTTTCTTAATATTCACTGTTTTTTTCATTAAGATATATTAAATAATTATTTTGAAAATTAAATGTTTTATATAATATCATATATCTTTTTTGATATTCATTTTACATTGTGATTTATTTTATTTATTTAACCTAAAATTATATTTTTTTACTTGCAAATATTTTTTATTAAAATATTATTTATTAAGCATAATCGATATTAGGTGAATTTTATATAATTTCATAATAGTCTTTTTATCAAATATAATTACTTAGTTTGGTAAAATTTTTTTTATTTCACATAAATCATATTCTGATTTTTTAATTTAATTTAAAATATTTATAGCTTCTTGATTCATTTTTTTATTTTTTAAAAAATAATTTAATCCTATTTTGACATTTTTAAAAATATTGTTATTATTGATTTAATATCTAGATTCTTTTTCTTTGGTATTTATAAAATTCATGTATTATTTAAATTAATTTTGTATTTCTATTTAAGTGTATTAATTTTTTATTATCTATAATTATTATAGGCATCTATTTTTTAATTTTATTTTTTTACTAATAACAGAATTGCTTTTATAAGTTTTTTAATTAATATTAGTATAAGATTTATTATTTAATTAATCTTATATAATATGAACAGTTTTATAATATTTTTGTATTTTATTTATTTTTTCTTTAATTTTTATATTTCTTTTTTTTAATTTTTACTTTTTATATAATGAATTATTATTATTAATAGATAATTTTTTTTAATACTTGCTTTAAGTTAATTTTCTTCTTTTTTTTTTAAATAAAATAAATTTTTGAGATAAAATATTTTTATTTTAATTTTAATTTTCAATTATTTTTTAATTAATTTTTTTACTATCTAAAGATTATATTTTATTTTTTATCTAACATATAGAAAAACTTAACTTTTTTTTTCTTAATCTATATTAACAATTAAACATATTTATTTTAAAAGATTTAATCTATTGTTTTAACACTTAATAAGCTAATTTTATTATATTATCACATTTTTAATATGCACTATTATATTATTAACTAATTTAATTTAATTATTAATTAAATAGTTTGATAAAATAATATATATTTTATCTTCTATGCCATATTTTTTTAAACATCGTTAGAACAACTAATTTAGCTCTAGAAATGAATCTTATTTTTGCATTTCTTACTTTTTCATTTACCTATATTTGATAAAGTTAAAACAATTATTTATGCTACTATTTTATGAATTATTATAATTTTGTTTCTATCTAATTCAACTGGCATTGATCTGTTTCATAATTACAAAATTAATTATATACTAATTTCTAGAATAAAGTAACAATTCTCTTATTAATATTTTACTAAAATATTCACTAATCGATAAATCATGTTATTTGAAAATTAGTTGATTCTTTTTTAATGAATTTAAAATTTATCGAATTTATTAAACATATATTAAAAACTTATTAATCAAATTAAGTTTTTATAGTATAAAAATTACTATTAGAAAAAATTTTCAAAATAATCTTGTAACTCAATTGTTTATTTGATTAAAATTTATCAAAATTAAAATTTTGAACATTTTTAATTTAATAACTATTAAAATAGTTATTAATTATTAACAAAAAATTATAATATAATAAATTTTTATAGTTAATAATAATCAAGTTTATATAAATAAAAAACTAAAAAGTATTCAATATCTAGCTTTAGCATAGTACATTTAATTATACATTGGACCATTTTTATGTTTTTTAACACTATTATTTTTGATTTTCTTTTTATATCCTGCATATATATCTTAATACTTATTTTTTATATTTTCCTTCTAATAATTATTATATGAACTTTTTCTAACATTATTTTCCTTCTTGAACAAAATACTATTTTTGAGAGAGTGTCGATCACTTGATTTTTGATATTTAGTAATAGGATAGTCGTTAAAACAAGTATGATTAAAAATTTATTTAGATGGTTTCAAGGGAGTTCTTAAAGAATATGGTTATGTGAAATCAATATTAAACGAAAAATTATTCGATTTAGAAAATTAAATTATCTGTTATTGAGTATTGTAACCTCTTTGATCTATATCACATTTCTTTATATTACGTTTGCCCAATCTATCAATAATTCGTTGTAAATTTTAATTAAGTTCGATGATATTCTATTCAGAAGAATGGCTACTCATTTTATTGATAAATTATATTGTATTATTATATTATATATACATGTAAGATTAAAAGTCTTATAAGAATCAATGTTACCAGTGCAAATATTATAATATTGAAAAAATATATTATAGAATGCCTTGTGATCATATTTATTGCGAAGGTTGTTGGGCAAATAAAAAGCATATTGTTTACTTTTGCATTAAAAATATATGCAAAAAATCATCAAAAAATCCAAGACTGACTCCAAATAATCTTAAACCGGATATACGATATATTCCTGATTATACTCCCTAACAAAGAAATAAACTATAATTAGATGATTAACGCTGCTCAATTTGTCTTTGTTACCAAAAAAATATGTTCATTAATTTTTGCTCACATGAAGTATGTGGTAGGTGTTGGTTTAATAAAATTAAAGAAAAACAAGAATATAGGTGTTGTTACTATGGTTGTGGATAAAAGATGAATTTATAATAATTGTAAAAATTTTTTTCCGTAATTTGCTTTTCTTGCTAAAATGCACTTGATGGACATACATTTATATTTAAATGTGGACTTAAGTTATGCAGGAAATGTATTCTATATAGACAACATAATTTTCAGTTTACTTGCCCAAATGTATATCATTGCAAATAAACCTTAACAATAGATGATTATAAAATATTTTTACAGTTATTTTAATCTACTTAATAGAATGAAGAAGTTAATATCTATGAGGAATATAAAAGTCCATTTATAAAATAGATAAATTAAGTTCTAAATTAGAATAAAAAATAACTAAAATAATTTTAGGCAAATAAGAAAACTAATGCACATAGTTAATGCATAAAAATAAATGATTAAAATGTTGTTTGTGAGGGATGCAAAAAATAATACAAATCAAATCAAATATTTTTTAATAATATTTGTTAACATAAACAATGCAAATTATGTATTTTAAGAAGAGCTAAATGCAAACAATGTAATCCAATAATCAATATTCCTTCTCCTTAACCAAAAAAAATATATTATACAAAGGAATTATAACTCATCAAGCATGAAGAGTAGAAAAAAAAACATGTGGAAAGTGTTTTAAAGGAAAGGGGATTGCAACATATTACTGAGCTAGATAGTCAGGTCGTATAAATTTAATATAATATCCAACATATTAAAAAAGACAATACACAATGATTTATAATTTATATTAATAAATTAATTAATTATTATAATAAATAAAATTAATGTATAGTCCTTTTGATTAGTTAACAATACTCAGCAATGAATTAAAAATAGGAAAAAGGAATTTATTTAACAACAAGATTTCAGGAACTATAAATTATTAAAATAACAAGAGAAGTTTAGATTATTGTGATTATATACATAAGGAAATTAAAAAAAGTTTTTTAACACATAATGATTAGATGAAACACATTAAAAAGCATTATGATTTTTTACAGTAAAGAAATTAATTACATAATGTTTATGAGATAAATAGAGGGATTATAAATGATAACTATAGAAAAAGAAACTATTATTGATTTATATTATTTAATAAAAACGCTCACAGGTGGGTTTGAACCACCGACCTTTCGGTTAACAGCCGAGCGCTCTACCGACTGAGCTATGCGAGCATTGGCTTAAACCAAACATTTATATTTATATATTAAAAATCTTTCCTTCTTATATATATTATATATAGAATATAGAAATATAAAATTAATAAATAAAATTTTTTTTTATTATTTATATTTAATACTTATAAAATAATAATAATATCATTTTAGTTTTAAAAGATTTAATAATGAACTAATTTTAACAATTTGATTTACGTTAAATTTGCAATTTTCTCTGCCTTTGCTTTTGATTAAAGAATTAATGGCAAAAGCTGGTAATTTACTGAATCCTTATTTAGCACCATAAATGGCTCCAGTTATTCTAATAAAATCATTAGATTTTTTGTCTTTAATTAATTTAATTAACATTTATTTAAATGATTTTGTTTTTAAATAAGGTTAATATGTTTAATTCTTAATATCAGTTAATAATTTCATGTCTTTAAATAAGTTTGCAATTTATATAAAATATTAAACATTTTTCTAATGTCTATGAGTTAATTTAATATTTTTTTTAATTATTTCAGTAAATAAATCAAGTTATATATTTCGATATCCTAAGGCAAAAGGAATTATCCTTGAATAATTACATTATTTATCCTATTAAATATTTTTTTCAGCCTTTAATTAAAATTTATTTGTGATATATTTTTTTTATTTCCCAAGTTTTTCTGTTATTGTTAAAGCTTTCAATTCCATTTATGATAAATCTCTAGGCTAACTTTTTATAAAATAATATAATTATTATGAAATTTTTTATATTTAAAATTATTTCTTCATTTTTAGTAGTGCAATAATATTTGCTATAAATAATTCTCCTGCACCAGATAAATATCCTTTGTTATTTAAATTTTAATCCATTTATTATAATTACTTCAATAAAAATTATCTATTTAAAGAATCTACAAGTAGCAATCCAAATACAATTCCTAAAAATGTTTATATTTATGGTTATTTAGATTATGCAAGTAAATGCATATATTCTTAAGATAATTTTATAGTTTCTTAATTAAATTTAAATTTCAATGGTCTGATTTATAAGTATTGTTTAATTATTTTTTAATCTATTTTCTTATAATTATTTCTATGAGTAGTACAAAACTAATCTAATAAATTAACTAAAATTTATTTAACTTGAGAGGACATTATTTTTCCAGTTGAATACTTTTCCCCAATCTCTTACAGTAATTAATCATCTAAAAGAAAAAATTTCAAATAAGCATAGGCTATATCAATACTTATATCAGCCCCAAATTTCTCTTGTTCTTATTTAGTATTCTTTCCTCCTGAAAATGATCCTGCTATCTTTTTTTTGATAGTTGCTAAATTATCAGTCAAGAATATACTTGATCCCGGGTCAGAAGAAGACATTTTACTTCCATACCCATACAATGAAGGAAAAAATTTAGAATGGATACAAGCAGGTTTTAGTACATGTACTTTATTGCATACATCCCTAGTCATTCTGAAATATGGATCTTGATCTATGCCTTGTGGGATTAAGCAAAACATTTATCTGTCTCCCAATATTTTTTTAAAGGATGAAGATAGGCAAGGAGCTGCCTGTATTGCTGGATATGATATTTTTCCTGAGTTATCTTTTGACTCTATGCCGAAAATAGCCTTTAAATCGCTTAAATTAATATGTTTTTGAAACAAACATACATTTTCATACATATGTCCAATGTACTAACTATCAATAAAGACAAATGTTTTTTAAAGATTAAAACCTATTGCCAGAATATCTTTAAGATTAGATTTAGCTAACTATGTATAATATTTCAATGATTGAGTATCACCTTTATGAAAATATTTTTCATCATCAGTCATTTGAATCACCAATGGAACATCAAATGTATCTTGTAAATATTTAGTGAATAGAAAGGGTATCATATGGCCTAAATGCATTGAGTCACTAGATGGGCCTCGCCCAGTATATAAAAAAAAAGATTTTTTATTTTAATAGAGATCCAACATTAAATCAACATCTCTGTGACTAAAAAAAATCCCCCTCCTCAAATAATGATGTGCTTTCTTTCCAGTTGCTTTTTATATTCTTTAAATAAGAGCAAGAGTAATAGGCTGACAACCAAATTTTTCTATCAATTTTTAATAATCTATTTATTTTCCTGTCTAATTCTTAACCTAATAAGGATTGACTTCAACATCTTTTTAATCCTCTTATTTCATAAATTAAATATTAATTATCAAATCATAAAAGTGCTTTTTTTTATAACTATAATTGTATTTCAATATATTTCCTTTTTATTGCTTCACGCTGTGTACTTCCATAATACCAAAGTCCTATTAAAATGATGATATAAATGGCAAAACAGACAAAATAAATACCTGTTCCTTGGATATACATTGGAATTGATATTTAATAACTGGTTATAATTCTACCATGCAACAAATGTACCCACTACCAATCCATACGTAAATAAGACTAATAAAAACAAAAACACCCAATCTAATATCTTCCATATCATTGGTCTTTCCTATTATTACTATTCAATAATGAGAGGAACTTTTTCTTATATTACCTACTAATTATTCATAATAATATTGTTTTATAATTGAATTAATTATATGATTGATCAGATATCTAAGTTATGGGTTTGTGAATGATGAGGTGAGTGAATGTTGGTTTCTTTTGTGGGTGTAAAGATGTGAAGGAATACATGTAGAAAGAAAATCAAATTATGATAAAAAATAGTTTAGGAGTAGATGTGGACTAGATGAAGGTATGAAAAAATTATAGGGCTATCCGTTAGTTACCATATTTGTCTGGTAAGGACATATGTAAAATGCGATTTTTAGCAAAAATATCTCTTTTATATCTAATATCTCGGCTCACATCACATTACGCTCCACAAAAAAACTAGATCATCTTTTATTATATATAATTTTAAATTATTAATTAATATATGTAAATATAAAATAAATTAAATGAATATTAAGAGTTTTTAATTATAATAAAAAAATTAGATAATATTAATTTACTAGATAATTAATTATAAAATATTAAACCTTTAAATGACTAAATTCTAAATTAAAAAATAAAATAATATAAAAATGAGTATATTTTGCTCAAAGACTTTAAAAAATTAGTTGAAGATTGTAATAGCAATGACTCTCTCATTTTTTATCGTGGAATTATAGGAATACGTAAATTAATGGTATATTAATAAAATCCTCCTATAAATTAAATAATATAATCTAATTTAATTACATTTTTAATTAAATGTGCTAAACAAAATATATATAAAGAACTTAAAATTAATCAATATGGATATTAGCAAATATTTGCTCAGGTACGCATTATCAATGTCAATTGATTGTTAATAATTTTACTATACCTTTATTTAATAATTTTCTCACTTAAAATGATAATGATATTAAAATGTCAATTCTTTATGCTATTGGAAATATTGCAAATGATTGTTTTGAATATAGAGATATGATCCTTTAATATGGTGGAATGAATTAAATAATTAAATTAACTTTAGAAAGCAAAGATTAATAAATAGTTATAATAGGAGGATGGGTTATAAGTTCTCTCTGTAGAGGATATCCTTTTACCTAAATTTTAATTAATAAAAAATTCTATTTATCCCATATAACATTAAAAAAGGTTACAAAGAAAGATTTTATTTTTATAAAAATTTTAATATATTACAGTTTAAGATTTTAATAGGATTTTTATATTTTTGAATAAATATTTTTTCAATTTAAATATAATTATATATAAATATTAAATAGACTAGCACACAAAAATAATAAATAAATGTAAAATGTATTTATATGCCTTTCAACAAAGTAAAGTTTATAACAAGTCTAATTTTCCAATCAATATTAAATATATTCATATTCATAAGTTATTTCGAATAAGAAATATAAGTATTCATAAATTCACAATCATTGATATTAACTTTCAACATCATAACTATATTAATGATAAGTTTGAACTTAATTGATATATTAATATCATCATGCTCATTAAAGAACTATCATAAATCATACTTTTTTATAATTGATCTATTATCTTTGATTTCACTTATTTTTGATTTATCATACTTGAAGTCATTAATTCCATTTAATATACTTTTTATCATTTATAATGCACTTAGATTCACTAGATTAGTTAAATTAGGTAAATTTATAAAGATTTTATTTTAAAGAAAAAGCATTAAAGTTCAATAATAAAATGGTGCAGAAAGCTATTAGAATATGAGTTAAACAGTAGCAAATATTCATAAAAATATATATTATTAATAGAATATGAGGAAAACTCTTAGAAAAATGTAAAATTATAAAATTAATAAAAGTCAAACTAAAATAAGTCAATCTATAGCATAACGCACAGTAAAGAAATATATTCTTTTGTCTGTTATAATCAGTATGGCTATTCCTTTATTAAAAATAGATGACTATATCAAATAGGAAATTATGATAGATTATTAAATTGTTAAAATTGAGCATATATTATTATACCAATAGGTGAACTAAGAATAATTAACAAATTTAATATAAAAGATGATTCTTTATCTCTCTTAAAAATAAAAACTTACTATTTTTGAATCTCCATTTATAAATCTCCCTTCTTATACAAGTTAATCTCATAACCCAAATTCAATCAAAGAGTATGTAATATCAAGATAATTAAATATTTCTAACATAATTAATAATAAATAATATTTGAAGTCAGATAATAATAACTCCAAGTTAACTATGGGAGTATAATAACTTTATGATTATAATCTGCAATATGTATTGTCTATGATAAATGGTTTAGTAATTTGTTGTGCAGTTTTAATAGTTACTTTATTTTAAAGATATTAAATAAATAAGTTGATAATTGTTCCAATTTAAAAGATTATATTTAAGATTGAAAGATTAGCAAAAAATCCACAATAATTTCTATATATTCAATAACTTTAGTATAATTAATATTCTTAAATGACAATTATTTAAAATGCAATACTTAGAATTTCATCGCTTTTAAGTTTAGTTTTTGGGACTGCAGGAGTGGAAATAATTGGTAAAAATTTGGTTTTTGGAAATGATTAATGTGAAATAATTCCGAAAGGAAAAAAAAAAGTCGCAGTGTTTGCTTTCTGTGATATTAGAAATTTTACAGATATTACTTAAGTTTTACAATAATAAGTAATGATATTTGTTAATTATGTTGCTGATATTATACATAATACTGTTTATTAATTTGGTGGAAATGCTAATAAAAATATAGGTGATGCTTTTTTATTGGTTTGGAAAATATAATAAGAGAATTATACTTTTAAGGATAATAAAATTTAAATTTAAAATAAAGAGTATGTAAAAGTATTAGCTGATATGGTATTATTGTGCTTTTTGTCAATAATCATTCGTATTCATGAGAATGAAAATCTTAAAAAATACAACATGAATCGAGAATTATGTAATAAATTAGGAAAAAACTTCAAGGTTAAGCTAGGCATCGGGATTCAATTTGGTTGGGGAATTGAAGGTCCAATAGGATCACAATACAAAATTGATGCATCTTATTTATCCACCAATGTAAATATTGCAACAATTTATTAAGCTGCTACTAAACAATATTCTGTTCCTTTATTATTTTCATCAGATTTTTATTAATTATTATCACCTACTATGAAAAATTATTGTAGAAGATTAGATAAAATTTTTTTTAATGGATTAGCAAGGCCTGTTGAATTATTCACAGTTGATATCAATTTAAGTGATAAATAATCATTTTTTAAATAAAAACAATTTTAATATTCCCTATATTTATAAAAATTGGAATAATTTAATTGTTAAGAAATTATTAAGTAAAATATATAATTATCTAAAGGATTAAAAAGAAAAAGAAATTATATTCAATTTTTGTAACATTATAATGAAGGATTCAATTAGTATTTAAAAGGAGATTGGAAAATCGCAATAAATAAATTATAAGATGCATTGATTTTAAAATATGATGAATCAACTTAAAGGTTAATTAAATTTATGAAAAATAATAAGAATTTACTCAAATATTGGAAAGGCTACAGAATCATTTAATAATCATGAAATAAATATTTACTTTAAACTTCAATATCATAATTTACTCATTTCTTTAATTGCAATTATAATCTTTCCTATATTAACCCCATTTTCAATATCTTTAACCCCTTGAACACATTCCTTCAATCCATATCTAATTTCCTAAATAGATTTAATCTTACCATCTCTATATAAATTGATTAGTTAAACAACAGTCGAAATCAGTTTTCCTTTATCACTAAAAAATACAATTCCTTTCATAGTCAACTATTTAGAAATACATCTTTATAAACTATTTACTCCTTTCCTCTCCTTCCATTGATTATAAGTAGCAACAGCCCCACAAAGAATAATTTTCCCACCAATTTTCATGCAATCAATAACAATGTCTAAAATTTCTTCTCCAACATTATCAAAAAAACAATTTATTCCCTTCTTCCCTACTACATTCTTAATTTTCTTCTTAAGTCCTTATTATTTATAATTGAAACAGAAATCAGCCCCAATTCCTTTAACAAAAGAACATTTTTTCTATGAACCTGTTATACCAATGACTATTAATCCTCTTAATTTAGCCAATTGAATGACATAAAGACCAGTAGCACTAGCAGCAGAGCTAACACATAATATTTCTCCAGTTTTTAAATCACATTATTAATTAAGTCCTTTATATGCTGTTAATCCTGTAGGCCCTAATAAACTTAAATAGAGATGTAAAGGAATATCAACTAATTATGGTAGAATAAATATATCTTTTTAATTCATTATACTATATGTAGTCCATCCTATTACTGCAAGTACAATTTGTCCTACATTATATTTACATTTAGTTTTTATTATTCGTCCTAGACTAAAGGCTGGCACTCTTCCTTCTATTTATACTTTTTTAATATATGATTAAGCACCTGAAAGCCATACTCTGTAAACTGGATCAAGTGATATATAAAGGATTTATATTAGAGCTTAATTTTATTTAAGTTATCTTATAATAAATTGCTATAATTTAAAACATTCATGAAGGTTTTATGTCTTTTAAAGTCTTTTTGTTAGGATTATATGTTAACCTTTAATTTACATTAATTAATAATAATTTATAAAAGGTCATAGATGGATTTGAATAACTGTAATTTTAAATAGTATATATATCATCTATTTATAATTTAGTTCATTAAAATTTATTAATCATTTATGAATAATATATTTTAAAAATAAATATTTAATAATGTAAATAAATTTATTATTAAATGTAACAAAAAGATATAAAAAGGATGTTAAATCAATTTGAGAAGTTTTTTAAAGTTGTAGTAGAACCCTAGATTCCTAAAAACTAAAGAATTCGTTCATAATGGAAATACTTTAATTCCTTATTCAATCCAGATAAAATTTAATTTTAAAGAGTAGATGTATATCTCAACATTATATAAAAATCATTAAATAAAAATAATCCCACTTCATTAAAATAATAAAAGTAAAATTATGTATTTAGATTTAAGAGAACAGATAGCTTAAAAGAAAAACAAAAACTTAGCACTCATCAATTAGGAAACCATTTTATATTGACTAAAAGGATGGTTACTTTATTTGAAAAGAATCAAAAACTATTATAAAATTTGAAGAAATAGTCTACTTAGCGTCAAAATTTTTTCTCAAAATAAAATAATAGATAAATTCCAAAACGATTTATGTCTGTAAATAAATATAGATATTGATGTGTATATATATATATAATTCAATATCATTATATATCACGATTTCCAATAATCGATTTGTTTTAAAGCTAATTGTGAAGTTTATGCCACTATTTTTGATTTTGAATTAATAAATTGCTAGATAAATTATTTATCTGCGCTATATGCACTAAAAGCATTAATTGCTTAGTGCCTCACAATTTAATTCTATTCTTCATTTTTAATTGTTTAACGCAATTATTCATCAATAATTGAACATAAATCCACTATCTGCCCTAAAACAAAACAAATTTAATGTTTCATCAAACTATTACATTATTTATTTATAATTAGCTGACCAAATATTTTTACTAATTATTTGCTTTATGAATTTCTAATATAATAAATCATTCTATATCTTAAAAACAAATTAATTTAATCGTCCAATAAATATTTCATTATCTATTAATTAGTTTTTGCCAAATTTTACACTTATTATTTATTAAAAGGAGCAGCTGGTTACTTAGTGGCATTATATTTCTGCCCATATCGACTGTAAAGAGATTTATTTTTAATTTTATTTAATCCTAGAATACAAGTGTCTTTAAGCACTTTTACAATCGATTAAGAATATTTCTAAAATAGTGGAATGTCCTTTTATTGCTAAAAATTGGCTAAAGCTTAAGCAGCTTAATGTCTTACTACTTAAAACATTGATTAGTCAATGATATATTTGATCAGAAATTATCTTACGTTATCATATTGATGATGAGAAAGTTGACCAATTGAATACATAACTTCATGTAATAATAATTATGAGGAAGATAATTAGTTTGCTAATTTAAACAATTATTAAACTTTCTAATCATGCTTGAGTTCAAATATTTTATTGTAAATCTCTTCTATATTGTTCATTAATAAATATAATATGTTGAAATTAAAAAACGTATATATGTATACTTGTTTAACTAAATCAGTTTTTTTTTGAATTTGAGTTCATCAACAAAAGTGATGACCACAAATTAAAAAAGAAAACTGATTAGAAACAAAACATATGTGATGAACAAATAAATGGATAAATATATTTTCATTCCTATTAATTGATTTTAGGCGCCAAATAGAATTTCAATACTCCCATCTTACTTGGTAATTAAAAATCGACTAAAAGGGGTGTTTAGTTGGACATACTAAGAGTTACCTTTTTACAAATTGAGCTGGCTTTATTAAAGATATTCAAATATTTAGCCCCAAATGATAATTATACAGGTTCTTACACATCCAAATGAACTTCTTATTAGTCCATACATTCATTACCTTTGAATAATGTATTTCCTGCACCAGTTGATCCAGTAACAGATATTTTGAGATATTCTTTATTAGTAGATATAGATATGGTTTATGATAATCCTGAGTATTCTCTGCATACTCTAGCGAATTCACTAGAATTCATGGTTACAACAGATCGGAAAGGAGTGTCTGGAATCCCCAAATTATCAGATTGAATACTTGAAAGATTCATATTGAATTCACTTACTCGATTAGTTGACTAAAAGGTCAATTTAATTGATGATGGCTCTTCTTCTTAACACATTAATGTGATACTGTCATCATCCCTAGCACATTTCAGCATTTTACTTAGATTTTATAAAGACATTCCTAAAGTCAAAGGTTTTTTTGAGCTGTAATGGCTGAATCCAGATTATTTGAATTGGAGAGAAACTAATGCCACATGAGAAGAGTCCATCGCTTGAAGGGATATTCCTTAAGGATTCACATCCAAATTGCATTGTTTCACTAATTCTTTTACCACCTATATTGTTTTTTTAAAGATATTTGCTTAATTCACTCTCGCTTCTAGCATAATATTAATTTAGCGCTAAATATTATTTTGAAATTAAAGATATATTATCAATAAATTTAAATGTCTGAAAATCTAATAATAAATGTTTTTTATAGCATTATTAAAACATACAAATCATATAAAAAATTTTAATTTTTTTTTGTATCAATAATTAAAATTTTTAATTATTATTCACTATTAAAGTTATAATAAATATATCATAAAATATATAATAATATATAGGCAAAATAAATATAACCTCCGTATTGATAAATCATTTTTATTATATAAATTATCTTAGTCTTTTAATAGTCTTTTCTTGCTACTACATTTTTAAATCTTTAGTTAATAATTAGCTTTTTAATTGTTAATTTTCTTTAACAAGCATTAAATTCTCAATTTATAATTGATTATGATATTTTTGTCTATTTTTGATGTTATCAAGCATTTTATTCATTTCTTCGATAGAATTATTAATACTTTTATATTTTAAATTTTCTTAATCATTATTTTTAATATCTTTCCTAACTGTTTATTTAAATTGCTCTTTCTTATATTATTTCTTTTATGTTAGTTAAATGCTTTTCTTTAATTAATATGATGATTTTGCATATTTTCTATCTGATCTTCCGCTATTTAACTGATTAAGTTACTTCCTTATTGAACATTGTTTGGTTTAAAAACAATTGCTATCCCTTACCATAAAAAAATAAATTTATTTAAAATATAATAAAAAAAATAGTTTATTAATATAAATAAAAAATATTTATAATATTTTGGTGTTGAATGAGAAATTAATGTATAATGTAATCAAATTTCTTTTTTATAGTAGAAAATATATGGATGATTTTTAATTTTATATCGCTAATTTAACTGAGCAATATTACTAAAGATAATATCTTTATATTTAGTTTATCCATAAGCTTAATGAATATGACCAAATAAATGATATTTTGGTTTAATTTATAAAATTTTTTATTTTAAATATTTGCATCCTGCTTTCTTATTATGATATGTTTTATCATTTATTCCATATGGTGGACCATGTGTTATTAATATATCACATTTGGGGACATTTTACCAAACATTTTAATTTAGTTAGTACATAAAAGCCCATGATGCAAATTTTATTGTATAAGGAGAACCATAAATTTTTATTCCCTAAATTTATATCATTTAATTTTATAAATAAAAAATATTCTAATCCTTTGCTTATTTAAGTATTTTTATATTATTATAAATCTCCTATTAAGTAAGTTTGTAATTATCATGATAAATCTTGAATAATTATTTATTATCTTTTTTTAAATTAGAATCAAGGGAAGTCTCATGATTACCAGCAATAATAATTTTATATTTGAATTTTAATTTTTTGACATATTGCAAGAACTTCATTATTTATTATGTATTTCCATGCATTGTGAAGTCTCCTGCATGTATAAATACATCTCCTTCAGGAATTTGCATGTACTATATCATTGAATGTGTGTCTGATACACATACAAATTTTAGTTTGGTCTTATCTATTTATTACTTTTTTTTAAAAAAATTTAACATTATAAATAAAAATGTTATAAATAAATTTTGTTGTTGATTGCAATTTTTATATTTGTTTCTCTAATATAAATAAATATTTTAAATTAATATAATAAGTATAATAATTTTAATAATTGAACATTATAAATTATTAATATCTATAATAATACTTTAAAATATTTGTCATCAAAATTAATCTTTAAATTAATACCCAATACTACATTTTAGCTCAATTTATTATGTAATTATACATAACCATTCTATACCTTAATTTAATTTGATATATGATTATGATTATTAATATAGTTATTATAGTATTAATTTCAATTAAAGAAATATGTAATTTTACTAAAGAGTGTTTGAATAATAATAAATGAGTAATATATTTTGTATTAAGTAACCTTAAAAAATAGATAAAGATTTAAGAAATAGAAATTAAAAGAGAAAAAAGCAAAATGAATCGAAAAATTTTTTGACAAATTTTAAGTTTCTGTTTTGTAAATTTATTAAAAATAACTAAAATAAATTACTCAAATACAACATTTAAAATATAACATAATTTATTAAATTAAAAACTATATCTCTTTAAACTTTTAATGATTATTTATATAATAAAACTAATGAAATATAAAAAATGGTTTTCAAAAAATTCATATAAAATAAATATCTTAAATATTTATTATAAAGTAAATCAAAAACAATAACAAAAATTAATCATACTAGGATATATAAAAATTTATTTATAAATGTATATAATTAGTAAAAAATAACTAATTTGATTTGAATCTTATATATTTAAATTAATAATTAAATTATTAATAGTTTCCCTCTTGAAGGCATATTATACTTACTAGTTATATTAATTTTTTAAATTATAAAATAATTAATTCTTATAAGTTTTTATTTTTTGATAAAAGATAATAAAATAATAATTCATAAAACATAATGATGTTAATGACATAAATAATTAATGGTTAATCAAAAAACAATTTTATTTTAAAAATATTAATTTTTATTTTATTTATTTTTTAATTGAATTATAGAATTAATTTAAAATTTATACTGTATTTTAAAATATAAAAAAATAAAATAAAATTATAATAATTTCATGCTAATCATATTTAATATTTTAATTATATAGATGATATATAATTATATAATTCAAAAAATTATTATTTTATATTAATTTATCTCATTATTTTTAACAAAAATAAATTAATATAATGTAATTTAATCATAATAATCACAGAAGAAGATTAATCACAATAAAAATAAATAAATATAAAATATGACTGTTTTATTATTGATAAATAGAACTTATATTTTTGATAAATTTTATCCATATACTATTACATATTATTAATAAATTAATTAATTATATCATTTATCCTTCCTCCGATAAAATAAAATATAAGATTAACTATCACCCTCTTTTGGCTATGTACCTATTTTTGAAACAGAACTATCATTATACGAATACCAAGCTTTATTTGGCTCATTATAGCAATAAGCGGTATAATGTCCACCTCCCATCCCTCCGTAATGATTTGAAACTCCATAAAGATCATAACTATCTTACTTACAATTTTAACTTATGGCAAAATTCCCTGCTTGAAGATTTTTTGCTGGATAACTTATCACATTATTCATTTTTTTGGTATAGATTTTATTTTGACTTTTAAATCTTTTTAAGCAAATCACTAATATCTTAGGTAACTTATATACTTGCATTTTCTTTTTAGCACATACAAAATCTTTACATTTATTACAATACCATTGATTATTTTAATCTAGTTGTTATACTTATTCAAATAAATTAAAACAATCTTCTATATCATATTTTTAATATATTTCTTATGTATAATAAGATTTAGTTTTACTATATGAGTAACTTCCTGTATAAATTTATCCTATTCTTTTTTATATAATACTTTAAACATTATGATGATTTTATTTTCCCCAAATGATTTATAACTAAATTTATTCACTTTTTTTATAAAATTTCTAATAAAAATTAATTTAATTAAATGGTAATAAACAACCACTACATGAATTTTATCCACACACTTTGCAATCAGGTTTATTATAATAACTTGATGGTTTTGAATAATAAATATATATGTTTTAATTTTAGAATAATTTTAAACAATTATTTTCAATCGATTATGTTTACTCATAAGCTTTAATGAATCCTTTATACAAATAAATTAATTTTGTTTGAACTTATTTAATTGTCCATTTTTTACTTACATAATATTTCCTATACATGGAAATAGATTTTCTATAATAAGTTGTCTTAGATTTCAAAGTATTGGATAAAAAAATAGTAAACTTATCCTATTTAGCTATTTAAATTTCAAATTCATGCTCTGCTCTAATGAAAATAGTCTTTTTATCAAGAAATTCATATCTTAATTTATCAGGGTCATCATCTATATTTATATCTTAATAACTATATGAAGCAATTGCAAAAGCTAAAATATTTTATGATTATATTTTATTATGCTATTTACATGCTTATTTATAACAATCTCCCAAAGTTTGGCATTTTAATTCAGAATAAAAAACTTTACATGCTGTTATTGTATCTTAGTTTTACATGATATAAAATTCTATAAATCTTTTTTTAATTTTTTTTTAAGATTTAGATGGAATAGGTAATTGTAATACTGAAAATGGATCAAAAGTTATAGAAAAGTTAGGACATTTATTACATTCTACTCTTGACTTATATTGACCATACATAAGATCGACAATATAAGAATCATTTCTATTCTTAAATGCTTCCCATGACTATACTGCCATAATTTAATCTGGACGAGTGAAATCATCATTTGACTAAATATATTTTTTCTTTTTAATTCTATTTAAATCTTAATGCAATCCATCTAAAAAATATAACAACATTTAACCAGAATCTTGTTGTGAATAACCTGAAAACATAGGTTGAAATATACCTAATGCTTTTTTGAATCTTACTGGAGCATATACTTTTTAATTACCATACCATAAATTCTTTACTAAATCAGCATATGCTAATGCTAATTAACCACCAGTTGATCCTAATGGATTATTATTGTTTAGGTCATTAATATGTTTATTTTGAAGGAAATAACTAGTTAATTAAATAGTATTCGATATACATTGAAGTCCACTATTCATATAACAAGTATTACCTAAATTTCTAAGTCCAGTCAAACCTAAATTAGAATCTTATGTTTTTTAAAGATTTTTTTCTTAATCTTATGAAATAGCATCAGTCTCACATCTATACCTATGTCTCTATTTATTCTTCTTTTTACATTATTCTGAACAATAATAAGCACATTTACATGAACATCTGAATCTAAGTTATGTTATTTATTAACAATGATCACATTTACTAACAATTGGTTCTTCTTTATTATAGAACATCCAATATTCATTTTTACATAATATCTATACTGCTATCTTAGTCTATGGATTTATATCACTGCACTAAAGAGTCTACTAACAATTTTATTTAATAAGTGAGCCTTCAAACTTCAATCTATAATACCATGCTTTATGCATCCTACATATTTTCTACATTTAGGCAACCCATCTGCCCAACGTAATCTGCTCATTCAATTTCCAAAGTTTCATATATTTACCCTTTTATAGACTTTGCTAATTATATTTCTAAAATTAATTCTTGACTATAATATTCAACATCTCATACAGCTCATCAAACCTTATATTTTTATCCAGTTGTATCCATCTTCTTAATAGTTTTGTTTACCCTTTTTAAATTCTTCTAAGAGACGCATTAAAAAAAAATAAAAGTTCAAACCTAACTAAATTTACATCTACTTTTTTTCCATCCAAATTTTTTTCCAGAAATCTTTTAACTTAAAAATATTCATATTTACTCTTAAATATTTTCCATATTTATTAATTAACTAGTATATAATCCTTCTAGAAAGTTAAATCATTTTTAAGATATACATTTCTATATTCAAGTTAATCTTCAAAATGAACAAATAAAGGGAATTTATTGGAAATTATATCGCAATTAATTTTAGGTAAATCGAATAATCCTACTTCTTCCATATTGGCAGGTATAATTTGATAACTTGTATTTTTTGCCCAAAATTAAAACCATTTTGAACTAACCAAATAATAGACTTTATTATCATAAAAGGATTAATCCATTATCTTCATCAATTAGTTTACTTTTTTGCCTTCTTCTACTAATAACATCTTTTCCTAATATGATGGATTAGGACTACATATTTAAATCCCCTTTTATAAACTTTGAAGTCCTTAAATAATCTCTTATTTCTTTTATCCATCAAAAGGTAATGCCTATCTATGAAAATAGCTGTAATACATTTGAATAATATATTCTTATAATTATATGTTTTAAAATCATTTATTTTATTTTCATTTATTTTGTCCCTATTCAAAAATAACTGCCTATAATTATTAAAAGAATACATTGTTTTCATCTTCTTAATTGCCTTTATTAAGAGTATTATTCTTTTTAGATTAATTCCATCTTTTGAACTTCTAACTGTCATACAATTTTGATAAATGAAACTTTGTATTTTATTTTTTGACTTTATTATACTGTTTAGATCCCATTTTGTGGGTGAATAAAAGTCTTGACCTACTATCTATTATTTTATTCTTATTGTAAATTAGTATCATCATAATAAATATCAACATGACTGACATAACTAGCAAATAGCTAAATATATTGGCAATCTCACTTTTATTTAAATCTTTTAAAAGATATAATCCTTGAGTGACTATCAGAGGGAAAAGGATAAACCCGCAAATTATATAAATTATTTTCATTATTCAAATATTACTTTGTTATTAATTTGTCTTTTTTATTTATTAATATTTAATATTATAATTATTTTTATTAGAAGTTTAAACTTGTAATAGAGATTTAATTAGTTACTACTACTAAAGTATTTAAAGCCATTAAACATTACTATAGAAAAATAGATAATTAAAAATATTAATTATGGGCTTTAAATTCTAGAATTATTGCACTATCAGTTTTTAAGAATAAACTAATAGAAGGAACTATCAAAGAAAAAGGTATGAAAAAATGATTATATTAAGACTGGATATTTAAAATTGAATTAAGATATAGACTATCTATAATATGCATATTTGAATAAAAAATAAGCAAATAAAGTTACTAAAATGTGATCCTAATTTTTAATATGATTATATTAATAATAAATTATTAAGAATTATTATGGGACAAATGTTTGGCTATAAAAATAAGAAAATTAACTAAAAGAATAAACAATTTACTCAAAATAACAATATACAATCTAAAAATGAAAATATGGAATATCAATCTATTAATGATTTGACATAAAAAATAAATAAAGATGATCAATTGAATGCCATAGTAATAACAATTAATGGAGGACCAGGCTGTAGCTATGATCCTCTTTTTACAACAATTAAACAAAAATGCTAAGAAGGGTATTTCGTTGCAGTTTATTAAATGATAGATAATCTTATTCCTCTTTTCTTCACCTCTTTAAAAAATAATTAAGTAGAAAATTAGAAATTTGGTAAAATTGTCAAACAAATTAAATAAGTTGATCATGATTGTGTATTATTTAATTGGGAGTGTAATAGTCTATATTCTGATACTTCTTTAGGCTGCAAACCTTTTGAATTCATAAAATATTTGATTGATCAGAAATTCATGCTTATGTTTTCTGATTTCGCATTAAAAGGATTAATTAATTTATGGGATAGTAAATATCTTGGTCCTAATCCATTCCTTAAAATTGGCTAATTCAATGATCAAATGTAATTATCTTTTGATCCTAAATAACTTTCATAATGTGCTTCAATGCAATTACAAAATGTAGGAAGATTATGTTAAAAAGGTAAATGTAATGTCCACGCTTTAGGTGGAACTATTGCATATACTGTTAATAAAAAATTAGCTGATTGCAAATAATACAATGTTAAAATATTGACAATAGTGACTGCTATGAATGGTTTAAATCCTGTTAAAAATGCTGGTAATAATGTCTGCTAACTTAAAAACATTAAAGGATGTGCAGGACATGTTTTAATTACTTATCCTTCTGGAGGATCTATATTAACTAGTGCTGGTCATTGGATTTAATTAGTCAAATTAGATGTTTCCTAAAAGAAATTTATTTAGGAAATACAAAAGGAGTATGGACAGGAAAAAGCACAAAATATGATGAAATCTTTTGATTAATGCTTAAATTCATAAATGAGATATTAGAAAGTACAAAAAATGGCTAATATGTATGTTCAATAATCGGCTCCTTGCAATATTAAATCTAAAAAAAATTGATATTATTTATTCATTATGTTTTTTAATATAATATTAATAATGCTAAAATTTATTAAAAAGTCATTTAGCTTCTTATAAAAATATCAAAAATTAGTAGATACCAATGCAATTAAAAAAGATTAAAGACAAAAACCTATTATTGAATAATTTGACAGATTATAAAAAGAACTTAATGAAACCTATTAAGATTGGAAATCCGGAAGTAGTACAAATAATGTAAAAGGAATATATTTATATGGACATCCAGGTTGTGGAAAAACATTCATGATGGGACTTTTTTTTGATTATTTGTCTCTATAATAAAAAAAATGGAAACATTTTAACTAATTTATGCAAGAGATCAATAATTAAATACATTTGATCGAGTCAGGAGATAAAATTTAGATTATGGCAGATAGATTAGTTAAATAGAATCGTATTCTTTTTATAGATTAATTTCAAGTTACTCACATTTCTGATGCAATGATTATAAAAAGGATTTTTTAAAAAGCTATGCCTAATCTCATCTTGTTTTGTACAAGTAATAGGTTGCCTTAATAGTTATATAAAAATGGATTGCAAAGAGTACACTTTGAACCATTTATTCCATTCTTACAATAACATACAAAAGTTCTCGATATGAATTCAGATTATGACTACCGTCAACATTTCACTAAAAGTGATTTCAGTAAAACTTTTCTATATCCGTTAATAAAATCCAACATTTAATATATACATTAATTATTCAATTATAACAAGAAAAATAAAGATCAAGTAAATAAAATCATTGTGCCTCCAGGACGACCATTATTCTTATAAAAAGCTTTTAAAGGAATTGTTTACTTTAAATTCAAGCAAGTTTGTGAAGGAATTCTTGGACCATCTGACTTTAATGCAATTGCTAAATAATTTCATACTGTAATAATTTAGGGAATTCCAATTCTTGACTATTCAAATTTAAATGCCATGAGACGATTTATTCTATTAGTATAATAATTATATATTCAGAAATCAAAATTATATATCTTAGCAATTGGCCCTAAATAAGAAGTATTTCCTATTAGTGAACAAACTCATTTTGATGAATAATTTGCTATGAAGAGGTGTCTGTCAAGAATTGATTAGATGCAGTCTGATGAATATTTAAATTCTAGATGATATATTATATTTTTAATATGATATTTAAATGATGACAAAACATGACGGTCTACTGTGTTGATGAATATCATGTGTCTGATTTATTATTCATATATATTCTTTATCTAATACTTATTGTTCGCATGATAAAGTATTTCTAAAATTTTATTGGTAAATCAACAAGTTTATATTTTTAAAATTATTGATAAATATATATTATAATTTGCAAAAGATATTGCATAAGATAAAAACAGTATATTTAAAAATAGTTAAAAAAAATAAAAATAATCTATAGTTATTAAATCATCAAGATAAATAAATAAAATATTATATAATTTATAATTATTAAACGTATTATATTTAAATAATCTGATGTAATTTGATGGGGTTGGGGTTGGGGTTGGGGTTGGGGTTGGGGTTGGG
>NW_028292304.1:0-7500 GCF_963383615.2 Lipophrys pholis
ACACATCACAAGCACCTGAACGCAACACGAGTGCCTGAACGCATCACAAGCACCTGAACGCATCACGAGCACCTGAACACATCACGAGCACCTGAACGCATCAAAAGCACCAGAACGCATCACAAGCACCGGAACGCAACAGGAGCACCTGAACGCATCACGAGCACCTGAACGCATCACGAGCACCTGAACGCATCACATGCACCTGAACGCAACAGGAGCACCTGAACACAAAATGAGCGCCTGAACATATGCACCACTAAAGAGCTACCAATTAGCCAAAGGCCCCGCCCCCTGACAGAGGCAGGGTGGTGTTAATTCGCTCCCATTGGCGGAGGACGAGGCCCCGCCCCCCACCGAGCTGATGTCCTACCATCATCCTCTGCCTGTGTCTCTTGGCTTTGCGTACGTTGTTGATGAAGCGTCGTCCCATTTTCTTGGCGTACCACACCGACACAAACATCCCTCCCCGAACGCTGCGAGGGACGGCTGTTACATACACCCGGACGGATGAATAATTAACCAGGAGGAGGAGGAGGGGGAGGACCAGCAGGAGCAGGACCAGGACCAGCAGGAGCAGGACCAGCAGGAGCAGGACCAGCAGGACCAGGACCAGCAGGAAGCAGTCTGGCTCCTCAGCCGTTGAATCCCGGACTCGTTAACGAAGCCGCATGACTGACAGGCGGCCTCATCCCTCGTTCACTGGGAGGAGAAATCTCATCCCTCGTTCACTGGGAGGAGAAATCTCATCCCTCGTTCACTGGGAGGAGAAATCTCATCCCTCGTTCACTGGGAGGAGAAATGTCAAGAATCCTTCAGGAGAGACGAGATGAGCGAATGAATGGATGAAGTCCGTAAAAAGGAAGAGGAGAGGCGGTGTGTCATCCCTCGTTCCTCCTCCGCTGCTCCCTCTCTCCTCACTCAACCCTCCTCACAGTCCACTGCTCATCTCTCTCTCTCTCTCTCTCTCTCTCTCTCGCCCCCCATCAGGAATCCCCTCCCCCTCTGTGATGTCACTTAGCCGCGGGTCGAGCGAGATTCATACAAAAAGAGAGAGATCTCAACACACACACACTCTAATGTTGTTGCCATGGTAACACCCCCCCTTCTTTTCAATGTCCCCCCCTCACTGCCATTCTCATGGTTTCCATGGTGACGACCGAGCAGGCAAAAAACCCAGCAGAGACGCATCACATTCTGCCCACGCAGTGTGTGTGTGTGTGTGTGTGTGTGTGTGTGTGTGTGTGTGTGTGTGTGTGTGTGTGTGTGTGTGTCCTAAAACATTTCACACACCTCAGAGTCCCCAAGAAGACCTTGAGACCTGGAGCCTCCAGAACTACAAAAACCCTTCAACTGAAAACACTCGTCTCCATGGAAACGCTGGTCCTGGTTCTGGTTCTGGTCCAGGTCCTGATCCAGATCCTGGTCCATGTGCTTGGTTAGGGTGCAAGGACTGGTCAAACCTGGAACTATCCCAGAACACTCCTAGAAGAACCCAGAACCACCTGGAACTATATCCAGACAAACTAACATTTCAAGAACCTTTTGGACCTTAAGGACTTTCTAGGTCCTCGGAGAACCGATCAGTTTGGAGAGAATCACACACACACACACACACACACACACACACACACACACACACACACACACACACACACACACACACACACACACACACACACACACACACACACACACACAGTCAGTGCTGACTGTGTTGCTGCTCTCTGGTGGTCAAATGAGAAACTGCAGTTAAATTCAAACTCCATAGTCCTAACAGTGTGTGTGTGTGTGTGTGTGTGTGTGTGTGTGTGTGTGTGTGTGTGTGTGTGTGTGTGTGTGTGTGTGTGTGTGTGTGTGTATACTTACAGTGAGTGCTGCAGGGTGGTGTGTGTATCCGTCCAGGTGTGTGTGGCTCAGCTCGGTGCTGCGTCCGTGGGTCATGTGACCGGGGCTGGGATCGATGGGCGGAGTCTCATCGTCCTGATAACGGTACTTCTGCAGAGACAGACAGGTGAGAGAAAGACAGGTGAGAGAAAGACAGGTGAGAGACAGAGACAGGTGACAGAGAGAGACAGGTGAAAGAAAGACAGGTGAAAGACAGAGACAGGTGAGAGACAGAGACAGGTGAGAGAGACAGACAGGCAGGAGAGAGAGAGAGACATACAGGAGAGAAAGACAGACAGGTGAGAGAGAGAGACAGGAGAGCGAGAGGTGAGACAGTCAGGGAGGTGACGTAAACACTACTTATAAATTCAAAACCTTTAATCAGAGGAGTCAAGGATGGAGGGAGGATAGAGGACGGATAGAAGCAGGATGGATGGATGGAGGCAGGATGGAGGATGGAGGGGGGATGGAGGGGGGATGGAGGCAGGATGGAGGATGGAGGGAGGATGGAGGGGGGATGGAGGGGGCATGGAGGGGGGATGGAGGCAGGATGGAGGATGGAGGGAGGATAGAGGACGGATAGAAGCAGGATGGATGGATGGAGGCAGGATGGAGGATGGAGGGGGGATGGAGGGGGGATGGAGGCAGGATGGAGGATGGAGGGAGGATGGAGGGGGGATGGAGGGGGGATGGAGGGGGGATGGAGGCAGGATGGAGGATGGAGGAGGGATGGATGGAGGATGGAGGGAGGATGGAGGCAGGATGGAGGATGGAGGCAGGATGTAGGATGGAGGGAGGATGGAGGGGGGATGGAGGGGGGATGGAGGGAGGATGGAGGGGGGATGGAGGGAGGATGGAGGGGGGATGGAGGCAGGATGGAGGATGGAGGGAGGATAGAGGACGGATAGAAGCAGGATGGATGGATGGAGGCAGGATGGAGGATGGAGGGGGGATGGAGGCAGGATGGAGGATGGAGGGAGGATAGAGGACGGATAGAAGCAGGATGGATGGATGGAGGCAGGATGGAGGATGGAGGGGGGATGGAGGGGGGATGGAGGCAGGATGGAGGATGGAGGGGGGATGGAGGGGGGATGGAGGCAGGATGGAGGATGGAGGAGGGATGGATGGAGGATGGAGGGAGGATGGAGGCAGGATGGAGGATGGAGGCAGGATGTAGGATGGAGGGAGGATGGAGGCAGGATGGAGGATGGAGGAGGGATGGATGGAGGATGGAGGGAGGATGGAGGCAGGATGGAGGATGGAGGCAGGATGTAGGATGGAGGGGGGATGGAGGCAGGATGGAGGATGGAGGGAGGATGGAGGCAGGATGGAGGGAGGATGGAGGGGGGATGGAGGGGGGATGGAGGGGGGATGGAGGCAGGCTGGAGGATGGAGGAGGGATGGATGGAGGATGGAGGGAGGATGGAGGCAGGATGGAGGATGGAGGCAGGATGTAGGATGGAGGGGGGATGGAGGCAGGATGGAGGATGGAGGGAGGATGGAGGCAGGATGGAGGGAGGATGGAGGGGGGATGGAGGGGGGATGGAGGCAGGATGGAGGATGGAGGAGGGATGGATGGAGGATGGAGGGAGGATGGAGGCAGGATGGAGGATGGAGGCAGGATGTAGGATGGAGGGAGGATGGAGGGGGGATGGAGGGGGGATGGAGGCAGGATGTAGGATGGAGGGAGGATGGAGGGGGGATGGAGGGGGGATGGAGGCAGGATGGAGGATGGAGGGAGGATGGAGGGGGGATGGAGGCAGGATGGAGGATGGAGGGAGGATAGAGGACGGATAGAAGCAGGATGGATGGATGGAGGCAGGATGGAGGATGGAGGGGGGATGGAGGGGGGATGGAGGCAGGATGGAGGATGGAGGGAGGATGGAGGCAGGATGGAGGGAGGATGGAGGGGGGATGGAGGGAGGATGGAGGGGGGATGGAGGCAGGATGGAGGATGGAGGGAGGATGGAGGGGGGATGGAGGCAGGATGGAGGATGGAGGGAGGATGGAGGGGGGATGGAGGCAGGATGGAGGATGGAGGGAGGATGGAGGGAGGATGGAGGGGGGATGGAGGGGGGATGGAGGCAGGAGGGAGGATGGAGGAGGGATGGAGGCAGGATGGAGGATGGAGGGAGGATGGAGGGGGGATGGAGGCAGGATGGAGGATGGAGGAGGGATGGAGGGAGGATGGAGGGGGGATGGAGGCAGGATGGAGGATGGAGGGAGGATGGAGGGGGGATGGAGGCCGGATGGAGGATGGAGGGGGGATGGAGGGAGGATGGAGGGGGGATGGAAGGAGGATAAAAGCAAGGGTGACAGTGAAATAAAAGGTGGAGTGGGTGAGAGAAGAGAATGGGAGGATGAAGGAAAGTGGAGAAGCAGTGGTGGTGATGCGGTTGCCGTAGTAACACGTAGGCCTGAGAGCCTTGGTTGCCTGGCAACTGACATCACTCCGAGAGGAGGAGCCAACCTCGATTCATAAAAAGAGACGGAGGAGTCATTTCATAATATCACCTGTCTGTCTCTCACCTGTCTGTCTCTCACCTGCCTGTCTCTCACCTGTATGTCTGTCTCTCACCTGTCTGTCTGTCTGTCTGTCTCTCACCTGTCTGTCTGTCTCTCACCTGTCTGTCACCTGTCTGTCTGTCTCTCACCTGTCTGTCTGTCTCTCACCTGTCTGTCACCTGTCTGTCTGTCTCTCACCTGCCTGTCTGTCACCTGTCTGTCTCTCACCTGTCTGTCTCTCACCTGTCTGTCTGTCTCTCGCCTGTCTGTCTGTCACCTGTCTGTCTGTCTCTCACCTGTCTGTCTCTCACCTGTCTAGAACCGGTCCTGAAACCAGTACTGGGACAAAGACAGTACCCATCCTGGTTCTGGACCTGGTCTGTGTGAAACTGGTTGACATGTTGCTGGAAAGACGTGTCACACACACACACACACACACACACACACACACACACACACACACACACACACACACACACACACACACACACACACACACACACACACAAAGTGCTCAATCATATCAGAAACTCTTCTTCCATTTTTCATGAAGTAGTTCAAGTCCAAAGGTCAAAGGTCAAGAAAAGCTCAGAAACATTGCAGAAGTCGACAACTAGAATCTGTTCATCATCATCATCATCATCATCATCATCATCATCATCATCATCTCCTGAAGGTGTTCCAACTTTTCTGGTCGTGATGCAGAGAGAGTCTAAAGACCTGAACTGATGACATCACATTCAGCCTGTGACCAAACCAGCCATAACACCTCCTTTATCAACACTCACTGTGAACACTGCTCAACATGATGGAGCCTCAGCCAGGCCTTTAGGGGGCGCTGTGACTGCCACAGAAATACACCACAACCACAGACGAAGACACAGGCTCCTGCTGCTGCTCCTGGAGGAGTCACCATGAGGGAGGCGGGGTTATAGGTGGAGACGATGACACCACAGAGAGGGAGGCGGGGTTATAGGTGGAGACGATGACACCACGGAGAGGGAGGCGGGGTTATAGGTGGAGACGATGACATCACAGAGAGGGAGGCGGGGTTATAGGTGGAGACGATGACACCACAGAGAGGGAGGCGGGGTTATAGGTGGAGACGATGACATCACAGAGAGGGAGGCGGGGTTATAGGTGGAGAGGCAGGTGATGACATCATAGTTTCCACACAGCGTTTTCTACTTCCTCCACTCTGGAACCCGTTTTTAACAAAACCTTTTCAGACCCTAAGACGTCGTGAGGACGATCAGAACGTAACCATGGTGACATGAATCTGCGTTGCCGTGGTGACGGGGCCTCAGACGAACATAGAAATACACATCAGACAACAGAGAGGATGGAGTTGATCAATCAGATTGATCAACTGGTTCCTTCATGGTAACGACTCGTCAGACAAAAGCTAAAGCTGGAGTTCCTCAGGGTTCTGTCCTCGGTCCTCTACTCTTCATCCTACCTGCATCAGCATCAGCATCAGCATCAGCTTCAGCATCAGCATCAGCATCAGCATCAGCTTCAGCATCAGCATCAGCATCAGCATCAGCATCAGCTTCAGCATCAGCTTCAGCATCAGCATCAGCATCAGCTTCAGCATCAGCTTCAGCATCAGCATCAGCTTCAGCATCAGCATCAGCATCAGCATCAGCATCAGCATCAGCATCAGCATCAGCATCAGCTTCAGCATCAGCATCAGCATCAGCAATCTATTGATCAGTGAACCAGGTGATCCTGGTCCTGGTCACCATGTTAGTAGTAACTAGTAGTTCTGCACATGCTCAGTAGAGCCCACCAGAACAATGTTTCCTCCGTGATGTCATGACTCCCAGTCCAAACTCTCCTGGACTTACTTTTATTTTGACAGTCACCATAATAACAATCCAACTTGGTGGTCTGTCCTCTAGAATGTCTGTGTTCTCCTGTTGTTCATGTTTAGAACACATTGTTCTCTGCTGGGACGGAACCTCAATGAGGAAACATCAGAAAGTTCACAAACCAACACACACCAACACACCCCAACACACACCAACACAAACCAACACACACCAACACACACCAACACAAACCAACACAAACCAACACAAACCAACACACACCAACACAAACCAACACACACCAACACAAACCAACACACACCAACACAAACAAACACACACCAACACACCCCAACACCACACCAACACAACCACACAAACCAACACAACCCACACACACCACACAACCAACACACACCAACACAACCACACACACCAACACCACCACACCACACCCCAACACACCCCCCACACCACCCACACAAACCAACACACACCACACAACCAACACAAACAAACACACACCAACACACACCAACACACACCAACACAAACCAACACACACCAACACAAACAAACACACCCCAACACACACCAACACAAACCAACACACACCAACACACACCAACACACCCCAACACACACCAACACAAACCAACACACACCAACACAAACCAACACACACCAACACAAACAAACACACACCAACACACCCCAACACACACCAACACAAACCAACACACACCAACACACACCAACACAACCCAACACACACCAACACAACCCAACACACAACAACACACATCAACACACACCAACACAAACTCACACACCAACACAAACCAACACACAATACACACCAATACACACCAACACACACCAACACAAACCAACACACCCCAACACACACCAACACAAACAAACACAAACAAACACACACCAACACACACCAACACACACCAACACAAACAAACACAAACCAACACACACCAACACACACCAACACAAACCAACACAAACCAACACACACCAACACACACCAACACAAACCAACACACACCAACACACCCCAACAAACACCAACACACCCCAACACACCCCAACAAACACCAACACAAACCAACACACACCAACACACACCAACACACACAAACATACAACAACACAACCCAACACACACCAACACAAACCAACACAACACAAACACACAACAACACAACCCAACACACACCAACACAAACCAACACAACCCAACACAAACACACAACAACACAACCCAACCCAAACACACACC
>NW_028292304.1:15000-29091 GCF_963383615.2 Lipophrys pholis
GGAACTGTGGAACTGGCTAGAAGAACACAAAGCTGGACCTCAGAACCTTCAGGGCTTCACAGCAGAGCCACGTGTGGAACCATCAGACAGGGACGGACGCTTTGGGATGTGGAGCGGTGACATCAGCCCTAACCCTAACCCTAACCCGTCGCATCATTTCATTGATGTGAGTGAGAAACGTTACCTAACCCCCCTATCCCTAACCCTAACCCCCTAACCCTAACCCCCCTATCCCTAACCCTAACCCCCCTAACCCTAACCCCCCTATCCCTAACCCTAACCACCCTAACCCTAACCCTAACTCTAACCCCCCTAACCCTAACCCCCCTAACCCTAACACTAACCCTAACCCCCCTAACCCTAACTCTAACCCCCCTAACCCTAACCCCCCTAACCCTAACACTAACCCTAACCCCCCTAACCCTAACTCTAACCCCCCTAACCCTAACCCCCCTAACCCTAACTCTAACCCCCCTAACCCTAACCCCCCTAACCCTAACACTAACCCTAACCCCCCTAACCCTAACTCTAACCCCCCTATCCCTAACCCCCCTATCCCTAACCCTAACCCCCCTAACCCTAACTCTAACCCCCCTAACCCTAACCCTATCCCCCTATCCCTAACCCCCCTAACCCTAACCCCCCTAACCCTAACCCTATCCCCCTATCCCTAACCCTAACCCCCTATCCCTAACCCTAACCCCCCCTAACCCCTAACCCTACTAACCCTAACCCCCCCTAACCCTACTAACCCTAACCCGACCTTCGTATGACAAATTAGGAATGAGAAAATCACTCTTCGTTCATCATCAGCAGGTCCAGAGAGCAAAACCAGCATTCTGAGGCTGGAGGTCACTGGAGCTGCTCATGAGAAAGACATGAGACTGTTATTATGGTGACTGTCAAAATAAAACCACCAAGTCGGACTATTATTATGGTGACTGTCAAAATAAAACTTTGAGTTTATCTTTAGTTAGACCTGAGTTTATCCTCAGTGAGATCTGAGTTTATCAGCAGTTAGACCTGAGTTTATCCTCAGTTAGATCTGAGTTTATCCTCAGTTAGACCTGAGTTTATCCTCAGTTAGATCTGAGTTTATCCTCAGTTAGACCTGAGTTTATCTTCAGTTAGATCTGAGTTAATCCTCAGTTAGACCTGAGTTTATCTTCAGTTAGATCTGAGTTTATCTTCAGTTAGATCTGAGTTTATCGTCAGTTAGACCTGAGTTTATCCTCAGTGAGATCTGAGTTTATCTTTAGTTAGGCCTGAGTTTATCCTCAGTTAGATCTGAGTTTATCGTCAGTTAGACCTGAGTTTATCCTCAGTTAGACCTGAGTTTATCGTCAGCTAGATCTGAGTTTATCCTCAGTTAGACCTGAGTTTATCGTCAGCTAGATCTGAGTTTATCCTCAGTTAGACCTGAGTTTATCTTTAGTTAGACCTGAGTTTATCCTCAGTTAGACCTGAGTTCATCTTTAGTTAGGCCTGAGTTTATCGTCAGTTAGACCTGAGTTTATCCTCAGTGAGACCTGAGTTCATCTTTAGTTAGGCCTGAGTTTATCCTCAGTGAGACCTGAGTTCATCTTTAGTTAGGCCTGAGTTTATCCTCAGTGAGACCTGAGTTCATCTTTAGTTAGGCCTGAGTTTATCCTCAGTGAGACCTGAGTTCATCTTTAGTTAGACCTGAGTTTATCCTCAGTTAGACCTGAGTTCATCTTTAGTTAGACCTGAGTTTATCGTCAGTTAGACCTGAGTTTATCCTCAGTGAGACCTGAGTTCATCTTTAGTTAGGCCTGAGTTTATCCTCAGTTAGACCTGAGTTTATCCTCAGTTAGACCTCAGTTCACCTTGCCCACTCAGGTACGCTTTGACCTCACACGACACTCAGATGACGCCATGTTGGTGAGGAACTCTAGAGTTTCTTTCCTGCCAGACTAGAATGGGGGCAAAACAAACTATATGAAGTTGCGAGCGTGTCGTGTGAGAGGTAAACAGACTTCACCCTCATGTTGAGCCGTCAGTTCACGCGTGGGCCGTACCTGTCCGCACCTGCACGCGGGACACTCCTCTGTTGAACGCGCACCGTTAAACCGTTTAATCCTGCTCCGGTTTTCTGCTCAGGCACCGCTCTGAACACCTCTCTGCCGCCTGGCCGAGCCTCTGACCAATCACACGCTGCCGCTTCCACAGCTCGTCGTGTGATTGGCCAGTGGGGCCAGAAGGCGGCAGCAGAGCTCGGGGCAAGATTGGTCGGCCGCGGTGTCGCTCCCGCGGTCCCGCGCTGGCGGTATAAAGTCTGGAGCGGAGCTGAGCGCTGGGTCAGGGCAGCTAGCGGCTAACAGCTAACGGCTCATCCACATTTAAACTTCATGAACGCGCACTTACACATGCACTCCATGATTGACGCAAGCATGCGCACGGAAAGTTGTGCACGACCTGTCTGGCGCGGCACTGCAGGTTCACGCGGTTGATTTACGCGTTATTTATTCCGGAAGGGGCGTTAGCATTGCATGTGGCTAGCTGTGGGAGCTAACTGTTTACCTGCTTGTTGCTCACAGGAGTCCGTTTGATTTATTCATGCAGAGACTCAGGGATTGGTGGAGTGAGCGACAGGGGCGGGGTTAGCACGGTGTTTTGGGGTATGGGGGGAGGGGGAGTGAACTGAGGAAGACTCCGCAGGAAGTGGTGAGTATGATCGATCACAGTGATTGATTGTAGATTGGAAGGTCACACTTTTCAGGTAACGCGAATCAAACGTTCCCCAAGTTCTGAGATTACTCCTGCTTTATAGGAGCAGTTTGTTACACAACTGAATCAATAAATAATCAAAAACTAAATCCTCTCAGTTAAAAAAAGAAAGACCTAAGATTAGAAGCACTGTGAGACTTTAAGTTTCTAGTTTGAATTTAAAATTGTTATTTTAAATTCAAACTAGAAACTTAAAGTCTGAAAGTGCTGTGATTGGCTCCGCCTCTTGTCCTTTAATGTTAACCCCACCCTTCTCCTGTCAGTCCTCTGATTGGCTCTGCTTCTCGCCCTCTAACCTTAACCCCGCCCCTCTCCTTTCCAGTCATCAGATTGGCTCCGCCTCTTGTCCTTAAACCATAACCCCGCCCCTTTCCTGTAGACTGCTGTGATTGGCTGGCCAGTTCTTTGGGTGAACGATGATCCGGACGTCGTTGGACAATGACAGCGTCCTCTCTCACGACGCTCCAGTCGGCGTGAGTCCCGCCTTCCCTGCCACGGTGGCTGCCGTCAGCCTGTCAGAGCAGCTCCAACTGGCAAAGCCCCGCCCCCTGGTCCGTCCTAAAAATGGCCTCCAGCCACCTGCTGGCAGCCAGCCCGCCTTCCCTGCCCCGCCCCTGCCCACTCAGCGAATCGGAAAGCGGCGTTTCTCCATGGGCGTTGGCCTGAGGGGGCTGGCCAAGCGCCGCCGCCGTGCCAACAGTGACAGCCAATCAGATCCCGTGCTTCCAAGTCACTTCCTGCTGGGTGGGAACATCTTCGACCCGCTGAACCTGAACTCGCTGCTGGATGAAGACGTGAACAGGTGAGTTCACCTGAAGTCCTCCAATGTCCTCAAAGTCCTTCAGCTTTTCCTTACTCAAGCCCCGCCCCTCTGTGCTGCAGGGCCACCAATCAGGAGACGCCAAAGTGCTCGCCCCTGCCGTCCCGAGGCGGAGACCCCGTGGAGATTCTAGTTCCGCGTGACATCACCGATCCCCTGAACCTGAAGGGCGGGGGGAGGGACGGGACAGACGGCGGCGGCGTCCTGCTGTCCCCCCTGAAGTCCAGGAGGAGACACCGGACCAGACACCACGGAGGAGGGGGAGCCGGGGAGAAGGAGGCGGTGCCAGCCCGGCTGTTTCCTCCCACAGGTGAACTGACAGGTGACTTCTGACTCCTCCCCTTTTTTATATCCGTGTCGTTCACCATGCTCACGTCCCGGTCCTGCTTGCAGTGTCTCTTTTGACCAGAGAGGGCAGCGTCCCTGCGTCTCCTCTCCCCTGCGAGCTCAACACAGCCATCACCTGCCGGGACGACGTAGCCCCGCCCCCCATCCTCCCCCGGAGACACACCCATCCTCCCCCAGGCTCCGCCCACAAGTCCTCCACTCAGGGCCACCGGAGACGGCGGCGCACCACGTCTTCGAGGTCAGACGCCACACTAAACACCGTCACCGTGGTCACCACAACTCAGCCAACCAGGTTCCAGACGCCGCTGGTGGGTGGGGCTAAGGCGAGTGACCTGCGGCACGGCTCTGCTCGGCCGCCACAGAAGAAGGACAGGCATCGCTACCAGCACGGCAACCACAGCCGTTACTATGGCTACCAGGGTTTCTACGGCGACAGGTGGGAGGGGCGGATAGGGGCAGAGGATGACTCTCGACTCCGCCTCCTGGAAGCCGATTGGTTCAGAGGAAAGCATGTGCTGGATGTTGGCTGTGGCGCTGGTCATATGACTCTGGCTGTCGCCCGCTGGTTCGGTCCCGCCCACATTCTGGGGGTGGAGCTCGATGGACGACTGGTTCGTGCAGCGAATCAGAACATTCTGCATTTCCTGTCACATGACCTGGTGGTTGAGGAGAGGGGGAGGAGCTTAAAGGAAGCCCCGCCCTCACATAGGGTGGAGGAGGTGAAGAAGGAGACGCAGCAGGAGGCCCAGCAGGCCTTTCCCCTGTCCTTCAGGCTGAGTCGGGGTCCCCTCGCTGCTCCTCCTCTCCTCGCTGCTCCTCCTCTCCTCGCTGCTCCTCCTCCCCTCGCTGCTCCTCCTCCCCTCGCTGCTCCTCCTCTCCTCGCTGCTCCTCCTCCCCTCGCTGCTCCTCCTCCCCTCGCTGCTCCTCCTCTCCTCGCTGCTCCTCCTCTCCTCGCTGCTCCTCCTCTCCTCGCTCCGTCCTCCTCCAGGTTCCCTCACAACATCACCTTCATCCAGGTGAGTGTCCCGCCTGCCGTCTTCATGGTTACCGCTCTGCCTGGTGGTGACATCACCGCTGTTGCTCCACCCACAGGGGGACTACATCACGCAGAGGGAGGCGTGGCCTGGCCGGGGTCAGTATGACATCATCCTATGTCTGGGCGTAACCAAGTGGGTGCAGCTGCAGTCGGGTGACGGGGGCGTGGCCAGGCTGTTCAGACGGGCCTATCAGAGCCTGTCGCCAGGCGGATTGTTGGTCCTGGAGGCGCAGCCGTGGAGCAGCTACAGCCACAGCAAGAGAGCCTCGGTAAGTCTGTCGGCCTGTCTGTCTCTCTGCCTGCCTGTCTGTCTCTCTGCCTGTCTGTCCCCCTCCAGGTGTGACCTTGTATATGTTTCAGGAGAACACGTTCCGTCAGTACCGCAGCCTGAGACTCAGACCAGAACAGTTCACGTCCTTCCTGACAGACAGCGTGGGCTTCACCTCATACCGTCTGCTCAAACACACAGGTGAGCACACACACACACACACACACACACACACACACACACACACACACACACACACACACACACACACACACACACACACACACGCACGCACACACACACACACACGGTCCCTCTGGGTGTGATAACATGTGTTGTGTGTTGCTAGGTAACCACCGGCCCGTCTACCTGTTCCACAAAGGCCCCGCCCACAGGAACTGAACTCACCTGGTCGGCCCCGCCTCTGCAGACTGTCTGCCAGAAGAGGAGTGAGCTGATTGGCTCGCTCAGATCAGTGTGAAGACATCAGAGCGCCGAGGACAATGAACTGAATCCAATTGGACGGCAGCCGTCCTGACGACGTGATTGGCCCATACAGGCTCTCCTTGGAGCAAAGGATTGTGGGTGTTTGAGGTCAATGACATTTTATATAAAATGAACTTAAAGAGACAGAGCAGCGTTTCTATTGGTCGATCTCTTCGGACCAATCGGCTCATTTACTTGTTTTTTTTGGCCTATCGTACGCAATAAAGTGCTTCTTCAAACTGGACTGTTTCCGTCTTGAAGCTTCTGCTCCAGGTCAAAGGTCAAGTAACCCGAAACCTCCCTGAAAAGGCAAAAGTCACTTTCCAGGTGTGTGAGAGACGTTGATTCTGGTTTAACCTTTTACTTCACTACATTAAACGTCTTGGTTCTGTTTTAAACATAGTTACATTAAACTAGTTAGTTACATTAAACTAGTTAGTGGCATAAGCTAGTTACATTAAACGTCTTGGTTCTGTTCTAAACATAGTTACATTAAACTAGTTAGTTACATAAACTAGTTAGTTACATAAGCTAGTTACATTAAACGTCTTGGTTCTGTTCTAAACATAGTTACATTAAACTAGTTAGTTACATAAACTAGTTAGTGGCATAAGCTAGTTACATTAAACGTCTTGGTTCTGTTCTAAACATAGTTACATTAAACTAGTTAGTTACATAAACTAGTTAGTTACATAAGCTAGTTACATTAAACGTCTTGGTTATGTTCTAAACATAGTTACATTAAACTAGTTAGTTACATTAAACTAGTTAGTGGCATAAGCTAGTTACATTAAACGTCTTGGTTCTGTTCTAAACATAGTTACATTAAACTAGTTAGTTACATAAACTAGTTAGTTACATAAGCTAGTTACATTAAACGTCTTGGTTCTGTTCTAAACATAGTTACATTAAACTAGTTAGTTACATTAAACTAGTTAGTGGCATAAGCTAGTTACATTAAACGTCTTGGTTATGTTCTAAACATAGTTACATTAAACTAGTTAGTTACATTAAACTAGTTAGTGGCATAAACTAGTTACATTAAACGTCTTGGTTATGTTCTAAACGTAGTTACATTAAATTAGTTACATAAACTAGTTACATTAAACTAGTTAGTTACATTAAATTAATTAGTTGCATAAACTAGTTACATTAAACTAGTTAGTTACATTAAACTAGTTAGTTACATTAAAACAGGTGAAATAAACAGAACGAACCAGTAAAAGTTTGAATTGTTCAGAACTGAAAGTTGAATAAACTTTATTGAAGTTAGTTTTTAGAGTTTAGCTAACAGAAGTGCGCTAACATCATAAACATGCTAATTCAGCGGGGCTAGCTAACATTGTTTGGTACTCTTGAGTGAACGGCTAATCCTTAGCATGCTAACGTTTCCCGGTCTGCTTGCGTCACGAGTTGGTTTCTTCGCTGCTGCTATCATTAGCCACCACCGCGATGCTAAGCCTCGGCGTTCTGCTACCATGGCGATTAGCTGCTGGCTGCTGGCGGACGAATGAGTCTCGTAGCTGATTAAAGAAACGTTTTTTATCGTGACAAAGTCGCGCTGCTGACGTCTCCCTCAAGTTGGTGCAGAGCGACGGAGACAAGTCCTTGGAAACCATCTCCATGGCAACAGGGTGGTTGCTACGGGAGTAGCTGATTGGTCCGAGGGAGCCGAAGCGATAAGGTTTCCTCCTGCGAGGAGGACGAGGGGGCGGAGCCACGCTTTCTTCACTGTTTGCGACTTTTATGGGAGCAGTGGCATTGTTAGCAGCAGTGGTAGCTACACTACTTGTTGGTGGACTCGTAGCAGTGGTACTTGTTGGTGGATTCGTAGCAGTGGTACTTGTTGGTAGACTTGTAGCAGTGGTACTTGTTGGTGGATTCGTAGCAGTGGTACTTGTTGGTAGACTCGTAGCAGTGGTACTTGTTGGTGGACTTGTAGCAGTGGTACTTGTTGGTGGATTCGTAGCAGTGGTACTTGTTGGTGGACTTGTAGCAGTGGTACTTGTTGGTGGATTCGTAGCAGTGGTACTTGTTGGTGGATTCGTAGCAGTGGTACTTGTAGCAGTGGTACTTGTTGGTGGACTCGTAGCAGTGGTACTTGTTGGTAGACTTGTAGCAGTGGTACTTGTTGGTAGACTCGTAGCAGTGGTACTTGTTGGTGGACTTGTAGCAGTGGTACTTGTTGGTAGACTCGTAGCAGTGGTACTTGTTGGTGGACTTGTAGCAGTGGTACTTGTTGGTAGACTCGTAGCAGTGGTACTTGTTGGTGGACTTGTAGCCGTGGTACTTGTTGGTGGACTTGTAGCAGTGGTACTTGTTGGTAGACTCGTAGCAGTGGTACTTGTTGGTAGACTCGTAGCAGTGGTACTTGTTGGTAGACTTGTAGCAGTGGTACTTGTTGGTAGACTCGTAGCAGTGGTACTTATTGGTGGACTTGTAGCAGTGGACCTTCTAGACCCAGGTTGAGGTGTCGGGGCAGAAAAAGAAGCTGGTGGATTGAAGGATGAGAGAACCAGGATCTCCTGGACCTCCTCACTGCTGGACCTGACCTCTGGCTGGACCTCCTCACTGCTGGACCTGACCTCTGGACCCATGACCCTGCAGTCAGGACCCACAACCTGCTGTGGACCAGCAGACTCCCAGCTCTCTTCTGAGCTGTCTGCAGTCAAACTAACATCCACCAGGGAGAAGGTCCTGGTCCATCTTCTGCTCCTGGTCCAGGTCCTGCTCCTGGATAGGGTCCCCTTTAGCATTTTCTGTGTTGTAGCTGCTGAGTCCTGAGCAGAACTACCAAGGACTGGGTTTGCACCGTCGTCTGTTCGGGTCCAGTCCTCAGAAGAGTCCAGCTCGTTCCTGGACTGTGGAACCAGAAGAGTCCGGTCGGAGGAGGACCTTGTTGTTGGAGCAGAAGAATCATTCTGGTCACTTCCGTCAGAGCTCGGACTGCTACCCAAGACCTCACCAGGTCCAGGATGGGAACGTGTCCCTTGTTGAACTTCCTGGACGGAGTAGACCTTTTGAGGGTCCGGGCCCACCCTGAGGTCCGTGCTGGAGACAGATGAAACCTGGTCCTGGTCCCCTGTCTCTTCTCCTGGTTCTGAATCCGGTCCTGGACCCAGAAGGATCTGGGCTGACGTTTGATCCTGTAGGTCTGAAGAGACCCAGTTGAAACCATCAGAAACCTTCTGGGTGGACAAGATGTCAAAGACTGACTGGTGGCTCAGCAGCGCCTGGGACTTCTGCTCTCTGATTGGTTGGCTGCTTGTGGGCGTCGCCATTGGCCTGCAGTTCAACAAACAACCACATGAACCCAGGAAACAAGGAACACTAGTCCAGTCCACAAGCTGACCTTACCTGGGTCTGTCCACCTGGACGCCGTGCGAGGAGTCAGAAGAGGCCACGCCCATACCGATGGCCACGCCCACACCCGGAAACAGCTGGAAACAGGAAGGAGATGTCAGCCATTTTGACACTTTTACCTGAAGGTCTTCATCGCTCTCAGACATTATGACATCACAGAGGACATCATGACATCACAGAATGCATCATGACATCACAGAGGACATCATGACGTCATGACATCGCAGAGGACATCATGACATCACAGAGGACATCATGAGCCAGAGGACAGTCCACCCAGGTGACACGCCCACCACACCAAGAAAAATAGTTAAGACCTGGTTGACAAGAGCTTGTGGTTAACCGCTGTGATCCACATCACAAGTTCCAGGACCTCTAAGATGTCTAGGACCTCCAGGATGTCCAGAACTTCCAGGATGTCTAGGACCTCCAGGATATCCAGGACCTCCAGGACGTCCAGGAGCTCCATGATGTCTAGGACCTCCAAGACATGTAGGACCTACAGGACCTACAGGACCTCCAGGATGTCCAGGACCTCCAGGATGTCCAGGATGTCTAGGACCTCCAGGACGTCCGGGATGTCTAGGACCTCCAGGATGTCCAGGATGTTCAGGATGTCCAGGATGTCTAGGACTCCAGGATGTCCAGGACCTCCAGGATGTTCAGGACCTCCAGGACCTCCAGGATGTCCAGGATGTTCAGGATGTCCAGGATGTCTTGGACTCCAGGATGTCCAGGACCTCCAGACCTCCAGGATGTCCAGGACCTCCAGGATGTCCAGGACCTCCAGGATGTTCAGGACCTCCAGGACCTGATGAGACCCGATCACAGAATATCGTCTTACCGGAGTTGAAGAAACTGAATCCAGCAGCAAACAGCTGAGCAGCAACGCACCAATCACCATCATGGTGGGAGGAGCCAAAGACAGACAGAGAGAGCGGGAGAGAGAGAGAGAAAGAGAAAGAGAGAGAAAGAGAGAGAAAGAAAGGGAGAGAGAGACAGAGAGAGGGGGAGAGAAATGGAGAGAGAGAGAGCGAGAGACAGAGAGAGAGAGAGAAAAGACGCTCTGTACTCTGGATGGGAAGAAAAAACTGAAATGAGAGAGATTCCTCCTCCTCCTCTTCCTCCTCCTCTTCCTCCTCCTCCTTCTCCTCCTCCTTCTCCTCCTCCTCTTCCTCCACCTCTTCCCCCTTCTCCTCTTCCTCCTCCTCCTCCTCCTCTTTCCCCTCCACTTCCTCCCCCTCCTCCAACTCCTCCTCTGTGGGGAACGTACTCACCAACATGTCTGTTGTAACGCTGCCCCCTGCTGGCTGTCTGCCACTACAGGAAGTCTACACGTATGGACCATATGTCCATGATGGAACCTGGGTTCCTTTTTCAGGCTCTTCCTGTTTTTCATCGGTAATTATGTCTGTCCCTACTATCTCCTAACTGTCCCTCCTATCTCCTAATAGTCCCTCCTACCTCCTAACAGTCCCTCCTATCTCCTAACAGTCCCTCCTATCTCCTAATGGTCCCTCCTATCTCCTAACAGTCCCTCCTATCTCCTAACGGTCCCTCCTACCTCCTAACAGTCCCTCCTATCTCCTAACGGTCCCTCCTATCTCCTAACTGTCCCTCCTATCTCCTAACGGTCCCTCCTATCTCCTAACGGTCCCTCCTATCTCCTAACGGTCCCTCCTACCTCCTAACAGTCCCTCCTATCTCCTAACGGTCCCTCCTATCTCCTAACTGTCCCTCCTATCTCCTAACTGTCCCTCCTATCTCCTAACGGTCCCTCCTATCTCCTAACGGTCCCTCCTACCTCCTAACAGTCCCTCCTATCTCCTAACGGTCCCTCCTATCTCCTAACCGTCCCTCCTATCTCCTAACGGTCCCTCCTATCTCCTAACGGTCCCTCCTACCTCCTAACAGTCCCTCCTATCTCCTAACGGTCCCTCCTATCTCCTAACTGTCCCTCCTATCTCCTAACGGTCCCTCCTATCTCCTAACGGTCCCTCCTATCTCCTAACTGTCCCTCCTATCTCCTAACGGTCCCTCCTATCTCCTAACGGTCCCTCCTATCTCCTAACTGTCCCTCCTATCTCCTAATGGTCCCTCCTCTCTCCTAATAGTCCCTCCTCTCTCCTAATAGTCCCTCCTATCTCCTAACAGTCCCTCCTATCTCCTAATGGTCCCTCCTATCTCCTAACAGTCCCTCCTATCTCCTAACAGTCCCTCCTATCTCCTAACAGTCCCTCCTATCTCCTAACGGTCCCTCCTATCTCCTAACGGTCCCTCCTACCTCCTAACAGTCCCTCCTATCTCCTAACGGTCCCTCCTATCTCCTAACTGTCCCTCCTATCTCCTAACGGTCCCTCCTATCTCCTAACGGTCCCTCCTATCTCCTAACTGTCCCTCCTATCTCCTAACGGTCCCTCCTATCTCCTAACGGTCCCTCCTATCTCCTAACTGTCCCTCCTATCTCCTAATGGTCCCTCCTATCTCCTAACAGTCCCTCCTATCTCCTAATAGTCCCTCCTCTCTCCTAATAGTCCCTCCTCTCTCCTAATAGTCCCTCCTATCTCCTAACAGTCCCTCCTATCTCCTAATGGTCCCTCCTATCTCCTAACAGTCCCTCCTATCTCCTAACAGTCCCTCCTACCTCCTAACAGTCCCTCCTATCTCCTAACGGTCCCTCCTACCTCCTAACAGTCCCTCCAATCTCCTAACGGTCCCTCCTATCTCCTAACGGTCCCTTCTATCTCCTAACTGTCCCTCCTATCTCCTAACAGTCCCTCCTACCTCCTAACGGTCCCTCCTATCTCCTAACTGTCCCTCCTATCTCCTAACAGTCCCTCCTATCTCCTAACGGTCCCTCCTATCTCCTAACTGTCCCTCCTATCTCCTAACGGTCCCTCCTATCTCCTAACGGTCCCTCCTATCTCCTAACGGTCCCTCCTATCTCCTAACGGTCCCTCCTACCTCCTAACAGTCCCTCCTATCTCCTAACGGTCCCTCCTATCTCCTAACAGTCCCTCCTATCTCCTAACGGTCCCTCCTATCTCCTAACTGTCCCTCCTATCTCCTAACGGTCCCTCCTATCTCCTAACGGTCCCTCCTATCTCCTAACGGTCCCTCCTACCTCCTAACAGTCCCTCCTATCTCCTAACGGTCCCTCCTATCTCCTAACTGTCCCTCCTATCTCCTAACTGTCCCTCCTATCTCCTAACGGTCCCTCCTATCTCCTAACGGTCCCTCCTACCTCCTAACAGTCCCTCCTATCTCCTAACGGTCCCTCCTATCTCCTAACCGTCCCTCCTATCTCCTAACGGTCCCTCCTATCTCCTAACGGTCCCTCCTACCTCCTAACAGTCCCTCCTATCTCCTAACGGTCCCTCCTATCTCCTAACTGTCCCTCCTATCTCCTAACGGTCCCTCCTATCTCCTAACGGTCCCTCCTATCTCCTAACTGTCCCTCCTATCTCCTAACGGTCCCTCCTATCTCCTAACGGTCCCTCCTATCTCCTAACTGTCCCTCCTATCTCCTAATGGTCCCTCCTCTCTCCTAATAGTCCCTCCTCTCTCCTAATAGTCCCTCCTATCTCCTAACAGTCCCTCCTATCTCCTAATGGTCCCTCCTATCTCCTAACAGTCCCTCCTATCTCCTAACAGTCCCTCCTATCTCCTAACAGTCCCTCCTATCTCCTAACGGTCCCTCCTATCTCCTAACGGTCCCTCCTACCTCCTAACAGTCCCTCCTATCTCCTAACGGTCCCTCCTATCTCCTAACTGTCCCTCCTATCTCCTAACGGTCCCTCCTATCTCCTAACGGTCCCTCCTATCTCCTAACTGTCCCTCCTATCTCCTAACGGTCCCTCCTATCTCCTAACGGTCCCTCCTATCTCCTAACTGTCCCTCCTATCTCCTAATGGTCCCTCCTATCTCCTAACAGTCCCTCCTATCTCCTAATAGTCCCTCCTCTCTCCTAATAGTCCCTCCTCTCTCCTAATAGTCCCTCCTATCTCCTAACAGTCCCTCCTATCTCCTAATGGTCCCTCCTATCTCCTAACAGTCCCTCCTATCTCCTAACAGTCCCTCCTACCTCCTAACAGTCCCTCCTATCTCCTAACGGTCCCTCCTACCTCCTAACAGTCCCTCCAATCTCCTAACGGTCCTCTCTATCTCCTAACGGTCCCTTCTATCTCCTAACTGTCCCTCCTATCTCCTAACAGTCCCTCCTACCTCCTAACGGTCCCCTCCTATCTCCTAACTGTCCCTCCTATCTCCTAACAGTCCCTCCTATCTCCTAACGGTCCTCCTATCTCCTAACTGTCCCTCCTATCTCCTAACGGTCCCTCCTATCTCCTAACAGGTCCCTCCTATCTCCTAACGTCCCCTCCTATCTCCTAACGGTCCTCCTACCTCCTAACAGTCCCTCCTATCTCCTAACGGTCCTCCTATCTCCTACAGTCCCTCCTATCTCCTAACGGTCCCTTCCTATCTCCTAACAGTCCCTCCTATCTCCTAACAGTCCCTCCTATCTCCTAACAAGTCCCCTCCTATCTCCTACGGTCCCTCCTATCTCCTAACAGTCCCTCCTATCTCCTAACAGTCCCTCCTATCTCCTAACAGTCCCCTCCTATCTCCTAACAGTCCCTCCTATCTCCTAACAGTCCCTCCTATCTCCTAACAGGTCCCTCCTATCTCCTAACAGGTCCCTCCTATCTCCTAACAGTCCCTCCTATCTCCTAACAGTCCCTCCTATTTCCTAACAGTCCTCCTATCTCCTAACAGTTCCCTCCTATCCTCCTAACGGTTCCTCCTATCTCCTAACAGTCCCTCTATCTCCTAACGTCCTCCTATCTTCCTAACCTGTCCCTCCTATCTCCTAACAGTCCCTCCTATCTCTCTAACAGTCCCTTCCTATCTCCTAACGTTCCTCCTATCTCCTAACAGTCCCCTCCTATCTCCTAACAGTCCTCTATCTCCTAACAGTCCTCCTAGTCTCCTAACAGTCCCTCCTATCTCCTAACAGTCCCT
>NW_028292303.1:0-46572 GCF_963383615.2 Lipophrys pholis
CCCAACCCCAACCCCAACCCCAACCCCAACCCCAACCCCAACCCCAACCCCAACCCCAACCCCAACCCCCAACCCCAACCCCAACCCCAACCCCAACCCCAACCCCAACCCCAACCCCAACCCCAACCCCAACCCCAACCCCAACCCCAACCCCTTCAGGGAAATCAACAATCTGGACATGTCAAATACTTCCATCGATAATACCATGCTTCAATTCATCAAAGACTCTCTCCCTCACCTCCAACGCCTTATGCTCAAGAGTTGTTACTGCCTCACTAACCGCTGCATGTGGATAGTCACTGACATACCATCTCTCCGCCATCTCGATCTCAGTAAAACTTGCATTGACGCTAAAGGACTCAAACTAGTCCAAGAAACAAATATGAAGCTGGAGTCTTTCTCAATGATGAAGGTCTAGTTCGAGGACTTGAAATGGTTATAGAATATGAGTGAATATTTGCGCTCCCTTAGCATGGAGACCGATTTAATCGAACAAACAAATGGAATCGACAGGCTCAGCAAGTTCCATCTGGAAGTGCTTTAGATCCGCTGCAGTGATATGGTAGCATCAGCCGTTTGGGAATATGCAGCTCATTTCCAAAGGCTTGTGATTAAAGGCGGCAAAGGTTTTGGAATAGGCTGGGGTGGTTGTGAGTAGGTTGTGGGAATGTAAGGAGTGGGGGATAAGCATTTCAAACAATAAAAAGAGGTAAGCGAGCTAGTCTAGCTCTCCAGGTCTTAACTGTTTCAAAAAATCACCCAGCTCGACTTCAGTAACCAATTTCACATCGTTGAATCAGATCTATAGTAGATTTTTAGTAGTCCCTACCAACCTCTCCCAAATCAACTTTAGCTGGTCATCTCTTGGTGATGCCACTCTCATATTCATTCAGAACAGCGCCTTTGTCTAGTCCAATGAACTCAAGTATAGACTGACTCAGGTAAAGTTGACTGGCCTGACTCACCTGAAAGACTAATCTGTTGAGAGACTGATATCCTCAGGTGTGTTCAACTATGTGCAAACATTGGATATCAGCTGGACCATGCTTAGTGACACAATCTTAAAGGCTATCTCTAGCTCCATGATGAGAGAGTTGAATCAACTGTTTCTTGGTAAGTGTTGTAGCATCACAGACAGGGGAATGATCCCCCTTACCAGATCATAAGCAGCTTAGAGTTTAGTCTCCTTGGACCTTAAGTACTGCAACATCACTAGCCATTCACTTAAATAAATGGCTTCCTCTCCCTACTTAAAACAACTCACAGTCCTCAACCTCAGAAATTGCAAAAATATCAACTCCCAAGGAGTAAAACATCTGTTACGCAGCAAAACCCTTTTTCTCTAAGAACTTTAGCTCAGTTGGGGGGGTCCAAATGTTGCAATTAGGTCTTAGAGGCTTTGTGTAACTGCACTCTCCCCTTACGGATGGTGGGATTATCTGGAATTGCTCTCAAGGATAAGACCCTTCACCAGTTTTTCAACAGTCTCCAGTTTAGCGGACTGGACTACCTGGATATTTCATACACTGGCATAAGTGAGAAGGGAGTCCTGCCTTTATAGCAGATAAAGTGCGGACTGTCGATTCTGAACGTGAGGGGAACTGGAGTGAATGAGCGGGGGGCATAACGAGTGTACCAGAAGAATCGGTTGATGGATATCTTACTAGAAAAGGGGACGAAAAAGAAAGCATGAACCACTATTATACATATTGCCCGGTCGGATTCAGTCAGAACTTGTTTAAACATAAAGATTGCATATGGGAAGATTAAATAAATGCTAGTGCAGGTTAAGACATTGGTGGGAGCCAGTTATTTTCTGTCAGTCAATGAGAGTTAAAGTACTGAGTAACTAAAGGTCAAGCTTGTGCCAGAGGTGGGAGTCTCTCCTTGCTGTCAAAGACTCATCCATAGAGGGAAGGGGATGGAGGATTGTAGACTCATGTCAGATTATGACGTGGAGTAGAACTCAGTCATCCATCTGGTTTATAGACTGAGAGGTGCATGATTTATGATATTCATAAGTTGACAAAAGGTATATACCCCTTTCACAACTTATTTGATTTTGATTGCCATCATTCAAATACTCCCTTAAGTACAAACAATGAAAACCCTAATCTACTTGGCCGCACCACCGAGTATATTGCAAATGCACTTCCCATGCACAACCCTTACCACCATGAGTTGCCAGTCGGCCGCAACCGATTCCCTACCTTGGTCTTGAACCTGAGCACCAAAGGAGAGACAGCTTTATAGGTTCCAACCAGGAAGAGGGCTGACAGTGCGAAATGGACAAGGAGGCCTTTATAGCCGAAGCCAGCCAATTCCTCAGTGAGTTGTTCAGTGATTTCCTGTTTTGGCCTCTGATTCATGAGATAAATTATATCACTTGCTCTTTATTTATTTGAATACAGCATCTAGCAGCAGTCTGGTCTAACTGAACCGCAGATTAGGATGGTTAGTCCCCAGCACCACCACGATGAATCTACTGTCTAGTTTCTCATATAGACTAGCTAAGCAAGCCCCTGCACTGCACGTTATCCCTGTCTTAATCCCAGAAAAACCCTTGTCTAATAGCTCGTTCGTGTTCTACCAACTCACTTAGATCTCCCTCCCATTGACTGATCTAATGGTAGTATGAAATTATCTAGTTGCCACCAACTTTCGAAAGGTGGGGTTCTTGATAGCAATTGCACACAACCGGGCAAGGTCATATGCTGATGATTTGTTGTCAGGATGGGACAAGCCATGTGAATTTGCCCAGCTGGTAGCCTACAGATGTAATTCCGATGAAAGTCGGTTCATCTCCTTAACGAATAGTTTCTTGGAATGGAATGGTGACCTACAGGACTGTCTGAGGTGCCTTCCTGCCCACTCTGCAAGGGCGAGGGCAGCATCATTGCCACTCGCAGCATGAGTCCATAGAGGAGCTGCTCAACTGTATAAATCTCACCAGATGCCAGGTCAGCTGTAGTGCCTGCTACATTCTCATCTGACTCTGAGACGATATAAGTCTACTGTGTCATATCAAGATTCAGCCGGTCCAAAAGATCAAGGACAGTATAGCAGGTCATGACCTTTGTAAGACTAGCAACCTCAAGCCTGAGAAGGGCTTTCCTGCAGACATACACTTGGTATGTGTCAGGGTTCATGACGATATAGCTGAGAGCGTGCAGTTTTCTGTCATTGTCAAGGTAGAACAAGGGTTTAAGTTTGTAAGTTTGTTTTTTTTGCCTGAGTTTGTAAAAGCTACCAGTGAACAAATCCTCATGGCGTATCCTAACAATGGAGTTAACGAGGTTGTTTCCGGATAAGGTAAGATGATTTAAATTCTCAATTTAGTCCTGTTTTTTCTTGCGAAGAATACTAGTTTTGAATATAGATCCAGCATCACCCGCCTTCCTCATGAACCGATAGAGATGGCCAGGGCTTGATTCCCTGCCTGATTCTTTGAATTAGAGACTGCTGCATGGAATCTTAAGCTTATGAGAGTGCCACCTTCATCTCTGAATTTATCATGCAATAATAAATCCTCCCCCTTAAACTCATCCGCAGGAACCTTGGCATGAACTCGCCACTGCGCATTTCCAAACAAAGAGTCATGCACCAGCTATTCCCCAGCCCCAAAAAACCAACTCGTTCAGAACGTAATCCCACCTTCGTTCCTTTTGCCATTTAGAGGAATTCTATCGGGTTCTTGATCAAACAAAACGATGCCTGCCATAGTTCATACAAGTTGAGGGATTACGCAGATAAACTGAACAAACTCAAGATCTCGCTAAGCCAGACTCAACTGAAGATAATGGACATTCACAAGAAGATGCCTGAGTACGAAAGGGTTCTTGAACAGTACCGGTACAGAATGCCTAATGCCTGGTCATGGAATTCAGTGTCTCAGAAACATCATCAAGAAGTGGTGAAGAAAGCCAGTCATCTGTTAAAGGGGCAAATCAAGCAGGGTCTTTCGAAAATGGTTACCAGATAGTTCTACTTCCAGAAGCCCCCTGACCGAGCAAAGATACACTGGTAAGACCGTTCCCAAAAATTGCTTTTTGTTTAATCAAGTGACCAGTAGGACGAGTACAAGTAGGAATCCGATTGCGAAGCTTGAACATGGCATTTTTGTATGTGTAGTTGTTGGGTGGCTGAATGGAAGTGATTGTGGAGAATGCAAAAAAAGCGACAACGACAGGATTCGAACCTGTGCGGGCAAGCCCAGGAGATTTCTAGTCTCACCCCTTAACCACTCGGGCACGTTGTCATCTGTCAGTTGAATAGCGATAAGATGGATGCACTATTGATGAATGGAGTTAAGTAAGCCCTCTTTCTGTACAGCATAATAATAAACATAATCCTAGATTTGAATATGATAACTAAAGAAGCTAATAATCAGATAAGATATCATAAGATATTTCATGGGTGGGTGCATTAGTGGTGACAAGGATAAGAAAAAGGAACCTGTCGAAATCAAGCATAAGCCCTAGCCCAAGCCCAAGCCTAAGCCTAAGCCCTAGCCTTAACCTTAACCCGTCTCTAATCCCTACAATATCCAGCAAGTCGATTAGGAGTAGGAACGTCGAAAAAGACTATAGTAGGAAAGACGCAGACGTTAAGATTAGGAACGTTTGCACTCCTAGAGATAACGCAAACTGGCAGAAGAAGAACGGCTGAGGAGGCTCAGGGAACAGGATGAATTAGACAGATAAAATGAAAGGAGAAGAAATTAGGAGAAACTCAGGCTCAAGGTGCTAGAATGGCCTGAAAATTTGAGTTTGACCCTTTGCAGGTATTCACCAAATGCACTCTACCCTCTTTCAACCACATTAACGAAACCTGCGACGTATGCAATACGAAGAATTTTTCAGGGGTTCGTGCTCACTGCCTGCAGTGCGACCATTACAATGTCTGTGGATACTGCTTTCATAAGACTCACCATCCCTTCAACCATCCCTTTGCAGTAATTCAAAACCAGCTCAACGCAGAAGGAGAGTTACGCTTGCACGATTTCCAAAAATTCATGCAGGGGGATAAATAGTCAAGGACCAATATCACCTACGTAGCACGCTGCGATGAATGCAGGGAGGTCAAAGAAAGCCTCTTCTTCACCAGTGTCAAGGAAGGCAAGTACATCTGCAAACGGTGCTTCCATGCTTCCAAGCCTACCTAGCACTTTGTCACTCAGCTATTGCCTATTGCAGCAGGAATCGACCTTAGCTCCTATGATATTGAGCCCGAAGAGATGGGTTTCAATGGCAGACTAAGAAGAGCAGTTCACAAGGACAGTAAGCGGACTTTTTTGATAAATAGTTTGCTTATCAGAGTGGATATGAAGGATAGGGTAGAGTACCTGCGCATAAGGAATCAGCTTATGAAGTTCAGAGGAAACCATATTTAGAACATTTACGCCTATGATTAACAATCGCTGGGAGACAACTAGTACAGAGTCTCATACGTACAAGAGGATATGTCTAACTCCACTCTGTCAGCACTCGTCAAGTCCAAGAGCTATGGACATTTCAGCTACAGGCGCAAAATGGCTATCTTCAAGAGTCTAGCAGCCGCCATCTATAGCATCCACTACCTGCACCTCTATCATCACAACATTAGCCCCTAGTTCATGCTCCTTGACATCTACCATTAAGTCAGACTTGAACTGCTTCCTTTCGTCAACCCGTACGCTGAAGTGTAGGGACTCAGTGCCATCGCAAATCCCTTTAGAGAGAAGGTCAAGAATGGTGAGGCCAGTGATGTGTACTCTTTCGGTTTGGTGACGAATCACATCCTAACAGGTGAAGTTCCCTAGGATGGTGAGTTGAGAAGGTATCAATCTGACCAGAATTCCACCTCTGTTCCATGAGATGATTGAGCTGTGCATTTCGAAGGTGGCTAGCAAGCGTCCCTCCTCCTAGAAGCTGGACGAAGAACTGATAAGTTTCGAGCGAGGCTTCTGGAGTTATGTGTCCAAGAAGTATGGGCGGAAGGAATACGAAACAAAAGACACGGCAGAGAAGGACAGGATCTTTGCAGAATATTACGAGGAGCACAAACCTCTGATTTGAATATGGCATCATCATTGATCAAATGGAATGCAACAACAATGAAGAAATTCACGCCATTCAGTTCTTCCAGCTTGTTCTCCTCATCTTCCTTTCCTTTGCACTCTCAGCAGAAGTCTTCTACTACAAGCATGGACTATGGCACCCTCATCAGAAATAGCTCAGCAAACTCATTGATGAAGACCGCAAATATGCTGACCAAATGGTCCACGCCTTTGACGCCAACCTCACTCAGCATGACCCTGCCCAGTCCCTGTAAGAGGACAGAAGGTAGTCAAAGATAGAGGCAATCGACCTGGATTAATTGTAGCGGAAAGTAGAGAATGAGGAAAGCGAGGAGGACAAGCGGAGGATAAGCAGGTTCTTTAGGTTTTACCAACTGGTGTGGCTGACAATTAACGAATACTTGGTTGAATGGATGGGAATGATACTGATATTGTTGTGCAGCAACAGTACGACAATAATAACCCTGATCCTCTTCTTCTTTGTGACAGTGCTTTATGGACAGGCGTTCGCCAGAGGAGAGTGGGGCCTAAAGGAGCTGTCCTACATGCCGCTATTATTCCTTATGTACGTGCAGGGCTGGGCTGACCCTCAATATTCATCTTGAACCACTATCAAATCCCTCACAAGAAATCCCATGCTTCTCTAATATTTTTCTCCTTTTGTCCCGCCATTCGAGCAGGTTCTGCACTGACTTCTTGGCAGGACTCTTCTTGTTTGCGGGTGGGTTCACTATCACCAACTCGCTCTTTGGCAGAGTGCGCGCTGTCCCTCCCAGTAATCCATTTTATTTAATTTTGAGGCAGTCGATCTATTCCCGAAGTAGCTCGTTCTCCTGCTTGAGGAGGGTGACTTTACTTTAAGAAATAGCTCTCTGCTCCATAACTAGGTCACGCATTTCTGCCCTCTTGAGTTCTGCCTCATGAATGGTTTCAGAAGCAGTTTGGAGGACAGTTTCACACACCTGCTTTATTTTAGAGAGAGCTAGGCTCTTCATTTCAGTAAGTTTTTTGAACACGGCAGCTTTGACGATGGAGCAGGATACTGTCTCCTACTTCAATTTCTTTAACTTCTTTCTCATCAGCTCACGCTCCTGCTCCATGCTTCTGTCAGATGTCTGGATTGATTGTTATGCTATATTGCCATCCTCAACCGTGAGGCCTGATAGTTGCACTGCAGCCTTTTCGAGTAAAAGAGATTGCTGTTGGATATCTGATCTGAGTTCATGGTTCTGTCGCTCAAGGTGCTAACAGTACGACAGCAACTCTTTGTAAGAGCTAAGCAGACCATCATACTGGTCATGTTTCTGAGGAGTGGGTGGTTAGTGATGGTGAAGGCCAGCATTGATGTGATGTTGAGAGTGAGAGTTGGCTTAATGTTTGAGATAGGGTTGGTTTAGTTAGGTGGGCTGGTTCTTTTATTGATCCATGAGTAAACTGCAAGTTTATTAAGATCATAATCGTTACCAGTCCAAATACCATAGACACTGAAACATTAACTGGATAGGTTCTATTCAAGATGATTAGGACTCACAAATTTATCTCGTTCACGCGGAAGTAAACTCGATTCACTCTAAATTCACTCCCCTTCTTTAACTCGAACCTTTCACTTATCTGACCCCGTGCTGACATGCGAACCCACACTGTATTGCTCTCTACCTACAGCCCTTCTGCACACACCTTCAGCTGCACCATCACCCCTCTCAGTTCATCCACCTCCACCTTCACATCACAGCCTTCTCCATGTCCCAGATACACTTTTGTCCCCTGCTTAAGTTAAGCAGTGAACTAAACCTTGTGAGCTTTGATCAAACCTTTGACCAGGACCATACCGTCCTCTTCTTGTTTCTGGTACTAAAGCAGTTTGATGATACATCCCTTGATGAAGAATTCACTCTGCTCGATCAGCAGAGTTGGATAAGCGACTCTCCAGAAAGAACCTCCTTTGCTGCCCAAGTCCATCGAGTAGAATCTGCGGTCAAAGAATATTAGCAAGTGCACTGAACTTATTGCTTGCTCTCCAACAAAACTTATTTCATTTTAGGTGCTCCTACCGATTGAAACCCCATTACAGGTGATAATACGCTCAGCCTGCACAGCATTGGTCTGTGCATAGCTCAGGTGCAGTTTGGCAGTCGGTACGAACTTGAACGGGTCAAATGGCAATTGTGGCTCGATAGTGTTGATTTCTGACATGAACGTTCTAAATTCTGGCAGAGTTGAAAATTATTGGTATTACACTGCATCTAGGTAGACGCTGCCCCTCAGATCGACTGTTGAGCGGGCTAGGACTGATTAGGCCATTTAGCTACGTCCCTATATGTCCATTTTTGAGTCTTAGTAGTCAGGATCCATGACGCTTTCTGCGTAGGGTCTGATACTGCGGCGGAAGCTTTCTCTCACCTGAAACAGAAAAGAGTCCATACCTGGCTCACTCTCCGCCTTCTTCAGGACCGAATCATAATAGAAATATAGTGCTGTAAGGAGATCCTTCAACTCAAGAAATTTGAGATTGCCTTTCAAGAAAGCTGTTTAATGGATGTCTATTAGCCACCCATCTACTCTGCTTTCAATCAGTTCTTCCTGCTCTTCCGTGGACCAGCCCAGTTCCCGACAGAGTCCTGACAACTCCTCCGTAGAAAGCAGTAATAGATTGTTTCGAATGCTAGGGTGAATGAAGTCTTTTGCAATGTTCATGCTTCCGGGGTGAATCATCACACTGTGCCGTGATCTATGATACCGAGAGGGATATGCCTGACTGATCCTAATTTAAAGTTTGGCCTTGAGAAACCACTAGTTAGGAAGGATGGTGACATGGCGCAGATCATGATTGACTGAGAATGAAGCGTGGATGTGGGACTAATACTTGCGATAGAAGTCGATAAGGGAATGCTAGTGGGCGAAGGCTTTGATCTGGTCAGGCGACAGATCACATGATGTTTTGATTTGCATTTACATGATATGCACTATGGTGCCAATAATTAATATAGAGAGCAGAGCATAAAAGATTGATTGGTTGAATATAGATAGATATGAAATGATGGTATCGTTCTCCACTTAGAGTTGTTTTGATTGTTTGGATTTTGATTGTTTGGATTTTGATTATTTTGTTTCTTTTCTTCTTTTTTGTTGACAAAGATTGGTATAGGTAGATAATTAATATTAGCGTTTGATGGGTGCTGATTGTTTAAACCCGATCCACCATTAACCCTAGCCCGATCCCCCAAATACAAAAAACAACAGTCCTTCTTTCCTTAGTCCACCTATCTGTCATATAAAGCTATAGATCTATTCGAATCCCTAAAGCTGATATTCAACTGGACACTGATTCATGTATGATATGTATTTATCGTGTATACTATAAGTTTAAAACAGTTATTGTTTTCATTTAATGAAGTAACTGTGGCCTCTTTACTGGCATTGACTGGACCAATTCTAATCACAAGTACAACACAAATGTACAACATGCTCATAAAGGGAATTTGCAATCAACCAATAGTGCAACCCTTGAACATTGTCAATCCACATGCCAATTTACATCCAACCTAGCTTAACTCAGTTTGCTATCTCTCAAGCCAACCATACAGCCAATGGCTTATTGCTGATCCATTTCTACTTGTCCCTATTCAAACATAAACATCATTCAAATTCTCATTCATCTCAGAATCTATCTCCCCTGATACGCTTGGCCAACTGAATATCACGGCTCATTATCGTCACTCGACGGGCGTGGATCGCACACAGATTGGTGTCCTCAAATAATGAAACAAGATATGCCTCTGCAGCCTCCTGTAAAGCAAGCACTGCACTGCTCTGGAAGCGCAATTCTGCCTTGTACTCACGAGCAATCTCACGAACAAGCCTCTGGAATGGGAGTTTCCTGATCAGAAGATCAGTTGACTTTTGATACTTCCTAATTTCCCTGAGAGCAACTGTGCCGGGTCTGAACCTATGAGGCTTTTTCAAGCCAGAGCCACTGGGATGGGAGGGAGCACTTTTTTTGGCAGCCTTTTGTGCAGCGAGATGTTTTCTAGGAGCCTTGGAAGCAGTACTCTTCCTTGCTGTTTGTTTAGTCCTTGCCATTATAATAAAGAATAAGGTTGAGGGTATATTTAAAGGAGTGTGTGCATTCTGATTGGTGTCCTTGAATTTAATCCTGGATTTATATTCGCTAATAACTCGAGTTAAATAAATTAAATTGCTTGCTTCTGTAAGGAAGTACGGCAAAACAATTCGTCTTTGCTCCCTTCAATCTACATTCAGACATCCATTCAGGCAATGCTACTCTTGACCTATCCAATATCCATCATTCATGTCAGCATTTATACACACACACATGCACACAACTATATTCTAAAATCATGAACTTATTGGATACACGAATCTAGTCACGGGTGTTCTGCATATTGGACAGCAGCGGATAGGCTCACGACTGCACAAGTCGCAGAGCACGCAGTGGTGACATGGCTAAGCAATCACTCTAGCAGAATTCACCAGGCAGATGCAGCAGTCTACGCAGTCAAACACCCGGGGAGTTTGCACGGACCCTCTTAGTAGCTTGAGCACTGTGAGAAAGATAGTCATCATGGTAAACACAAACATAATAAGTTATTCAAAAGCACATGCTAAACAACTGCTGGGCCACACTCTTCGTAATCACTGCGTGATCCAGCGTTCCTGAAAAGATTTCAGAATTTCCTAACAGAGGTGCGAATATCTTTGTTGCACTTGGCGATTGAAATGACGACTTGTGAATACCTTCATCCTCTTGGCCAATTAGCCAATGAGAGCCGGGTTAAAGATCACTTCAGACAGTTAGATTGCTAGCCCATCGTCACGCCTATCTACTGCCCATCAGCTGGAACATTTTGCAATTCTGTAATCCAAAGAGATCTAGCACAGCTTTTCATTTACTTTATGATCAGAACTGAACATCATAACCACGTTTTTGTATTAGCTTTTTCTTTAAAGAGTCAGATCACTTCCCCCTACATTTATCTGTCTAACAGCATCTGGAATATGGCTCTATATCACTGCCGTGATGTGGATCACTCCATCCCCAGAATTTATTACTGTGCCTCGTGTCTTACCCGAGCTGTTCCCTTGTGGGTTGGTTGAGACCTATGACATCATGGTGGGAAACTAATTAATTCTCAGCTCTTGGTAAAAGGCATGTTTCCAGAGTTTCTATAAAGTCCCAGTCTTGAATTGCTCCACGTTTAAAGGGACAGTTGAGAGGCTCTTATATCTTCAAGGTGGATCCTTTCTCTAATCCACATTTCACATGCTTGTATGAAATAGGATGATAATTTATAATTATAAACTATGGTCAATTCATCTCTAAGCACAGCCGATTTCAACCACCTTCACCCCTTCCTTTACAAAACTCCTGGCCTGCCCGCTAGCATCCAGCAGCACCCGCGCCTTGTCCATATAGATAGACAACCGTTCAAGGGTTATGCTATTGCTACTCATCACAACCACAACCTAGCACATCTGTAATGAACTCACATCATTAGTTATACGTAGGTTCTTTTCTAAAGACTAGTGCCACTTTCCTGAATGTGACATTTCCTCAATGAATAAAGAAGGCTCGACTTGACTGTCAATCCCAGTGACCTTATAGCCTTTGGTCAATATTTCAAGTACAAGGTAGGCTGAAATGGAATTCCTGACATCGCTAGTGCCTTCTTTGAAAGACAGTCCTACCACTGCTATTCTTTCATACTTTAAACAATTGCCTATTATTTTGGCAGAAAAACGATTCTGCTGATAAAGGTTCATTGTGTCCACCTGCCTCCAGTAGTCTGCCACCTCTGTCAGTTCAAGAGATTCTGCTAGGTAGACCAAAGACAATAAATCTTTGCGAAGACAACTGCCTCCAAAGCCTATTCCACTGTTGAGGAAAAGGTTACCAATCCTCTTATCACTTCCCACGCAGGCTTGCACCTCTTTAATGTCGATGCCTACCTTCTAGCAAATAGGCGTAAGTGAATTGATGCTTGATACTCGCTGAGCTAGAAAAGCATTGGCTGCCAATTTAGCTAGTTCTGCAGTGTAGACGGAAGTCCTAATGATTTGTTATCTGGGAACCCATGCCTCATGCAGTTTATAAATGATTCCTGCTCCTACTTCTTCACCCCCGATGATGACTCGATCTGGCTTCAGTAGGTTGTTGACAGCTGATCCAACAACCAAAAACTCAGGGTTGCTTACAATCTCCAATTTCGATGCTAGATCCTTTTTCCCACTAGCTTATGCGAATACTTATCTTACAAAGTGGCAGGTTTTGACTGGGACGGTTGACTTTTAAACGATGACCAACTGTTCAAAGTCTTTATCTTTGTAGTGCTGTCCTATGGCTTTGACTGCCTTCTCAATGTAAGTGAGGTCATGCTTTATAGAATCCACTTGGCTGGGAGTTGGCACTGCTAGGAATAAAGCAGATGAATCTTGGTAAGCGAGAGTTGGATCAGTGGTAAAGAAGAGGTTTTTGTTTAGGACCTAGTCTAGTATTTCTTGTAGGCCTGGTTCATTGATTGGATTGTGTCCTGACCTCCATTTCTAAATAAGGTTTTAGTTGACATCCAATACAAATACAACACTTTCAGGATGCTTTAAAGCCAGGACAGCAGCAGTGGGAGTTCCCACATATCCAGCTCCAACGACGGTCAGTTTAGATAGGCATTATTTCATTTTACAATGTGAAAATTGTCACTAATTGAAATGTGTTATCATTTTAATGTAGGTTATCGATCTTGAAAAAATCATCACTAAACTCCTCTCTGCCAAGGATAAAAAACCATTCAAGGAAATCAACCTCCTCTAAGCTTAAATCAGATCCCTCTGCCAAGTAGCCCGCGACATCTTCTTATCTCAGCCCATGCTACTCGAACTTTAAGCCCCTATCAAAGTATGCGGTGATATCCATGGACAGTTTCTTGACCTCATCCGGGCATTAGAACTAGGTGGCTTACCTCCAACTTCAAACTACCTTTTCCTTGGAGATTACGTAGATCGCGGTAAAAATTCAATTGAGACGATGTGTCTATTGCTGGCATACAAGATAAAATATCCATAAAACTTCTTCCTCCTGCGAGGCAACCATGAATGCTCCTCCATCAGCAAAGAGTATGGCTTCTACGAATAGTGCAAAAGGAGATATTCGATAAAGATATGGAAGTTTTTTTGCGATATGTTCAATACCCTTCCTGTAGCAGCCATCATCGATTAGAAAATCATTTGCATGCATGGTGGGATCTCTCCTGATTTCAAAACCCTTGAAACCATCGCTCAGATTGTCAGGCCTGTAGAGGTCCCCAACTAAGGTCAGATGTGTGATCTGTTGTGGTCTGATCCATGCTAGGACATTGATACCTGGGAAATTAGTGACCGAGGGGTAAGTTATATCTTCGGAGCCAAGCCAGTAACCTAATTTTTAAGCAGATTTAACTTGGAGTTGATCTGCCGAGCGCACCAGGTGGTGTAGGATGGATACTAATTTTTTGCCAAGAAGCAGCTGGTGACAATTTTCACTGCTCCGAACTACTGCGGGACGTTCCAGAACAGTGGTTCGATAATGGTGGTGGATGAAGACCTGCTGTGTTCATTCATGATCCTAAAGGGTAAGAAGAAGGGATTTTGATAATGTCTAACTATTCGATATATCTCAACATCAAATAATGAATCGATAGTCTCTTATCCCAAACTAGGTGAGTCCTTACGAACACAATCCAGAGGAAGAAAATTAGGACTAAAAACTTGATCTGAAGTCATGCTTTCTTGATTGGCTTTGTATCTTTCTTCTCATTATGTTCACCTACGGACTAGTAGTAATCACATTCTCTGTCTGCTATGCCATCTCCATACCAAACTACATCACTGGCAGCGGCATATACCTGCTCATCTTCGTCGCATACGTAATAATCCTGATGGCGGTATGGTACTACGGATCAAAACAGCGAGAATCCATAAAGCGAAGATACATAAAAATGCAACTGGAACTGGAGAAGAAGGCTCTGGAATGATCATCACATTGGATTTATTTGTTCATTATTGATGGCATTAGAGTGGTAGTTATATGTTTGATGATAGTGACTCTCCTGAGCCCTCGCCCAGGAACTCCTCTCACCACATTCCTAATCTCAAGTCTCTCATTCCTCAACCCAACCCCATTTCTCGGTATTAGGCTGATCTCGTCCCCTAATGGAGCTTCTCCAGACCAACTCTACCCACTTCTGTAAGGGCCACACCCGTTATTGTTCCCACTACCATATAAACCAAAGTGTAAAGATGTCCCTTCCTAGAGTTCAATGATAGGCCTAGGGTTTACGAGAAAGGGGTGATAAAAAGCAATCGTTTTGATAGCGAGTTTGAGTCAGGCAATCTTCACATGGTGGTGTCTGATGGCTAGAATGCGTATCTTTGCCTCAAGGAAAAGGATAGTAACAGCTAGGCACATGGAAGCTGGTTCTATTTTAAGGCTTGTCTGACCGGAGTTGTCAGTTTACGATCATACCTTTTAGAAGGGCAAATAGTTTTTACAAGCACGGAATGCACATTTGTTTGTACAACATGATAAATGGCGGAGGGGTGGGACTGATATCTAGTACCAGTCCTTCCGAGAAATAGATGGTATACACTACTACAGCCTATCCTTTACATACGATTTTGGAAAAGATCGGGACACAGTTCATTTCGCATATTCATTTCCCTACACCTTAAGCAAATTGAACAAATTCCTGGCTGGAGTCTCTACCTCCAAGGAGTTGAAATACAGGCAGTTCTGCAGCTCAGTGCAGGGAAAGCCACTTTACTTGCTCAGAATCGGTGAAGGAAGGACTAAGATAATCATTACTGCTAGAGTTCATCCTTGCTAGACAGTCAGCAGTTCATGTGCTAAGGAATAATCAGGTTTCTTTTGAGTGACCACATTGAAGCACGGAAGCTAAAAGAGAGCCATGAGTTTATAATTGTGCCTATGCTAAATCCAGATGGTGTTTGTCTAGGCAACTCCAGGTTTTCCTGTCTAGGGTTCGACCTCAATCGGAATGGATCAGCCCAATAGCAACTCTGCATCCTGAAGTTTATCACCTCCGCAAATTTATACAACAGCTCTCAAGGAATGAGGAAATCGCGTATTTATTCGATTTGCATGGACACTCAAGAAAAACTCACTTCTTTTGCTATGGTTATCTTGAATCCCCTTTCTCCAATGTACGCACCAAGAGACTGCCCTACTTCATTGCTCAGAACACTGAGACTTTCAGTTTAAAGCACTGCAACCTTTAGAGTAAGTTCTGACAAGGAGGGTACTCTGAGAGTAGCACTGTCAAGGTTGTTCTAGGCTCATCGGAAAAAGACAATGGTTTATACGATTGAGGCTTCATTTTTCGGACACAATAGGTAGTGGGGAGTGGATGATTACTTAAACCTTGGACCATTCTCATGCAATCTGTGCACAATATCAAAAAGATCAAGCCTGGCAATTGGAAGGATTTTAATAGAATGCCTAATATCTAGAGGCTGGGATGGAGGAAGGAAGTTAAGGAAGTGATTCTTGCCCTTCTTTTGGCTAACAGGACTAAGAGGTCTATATGCAATTCACCCTTCCTGATGACAGACCAGTAGCTCTCTAAAACTAGCAAGCAACTTCAGTTCCTAATACTGTGCCTCTATAGCCCAGCATCACCAAGCCAGCATACAAGAGGAAGGTAAGAGGCAGCTTTTCATATAGCAGGTAGCCCTAATAAAGGAGTTTGACCAGACTGTCTCAGAGAATGCGAAAAAGATAAACTATTCAGTCAAAAAGCATTTAATCTTCAAAGAAGAAATAACTGCACTACAAGGAGGCAAAGGAAATCCAACTTCCAGCTGATGTGATGCAAAAGGCTGGAATCAGAACAAGAAAGATAGCCAAGTATGTTAAAAATAGGATGAACCTGCCAACTGTCTATTTTGGAGAGGTTGAGAAAGATGTGCGATGCCAAATCAACAAGAATGGAGCGATGGATACTCTGCTGTAATAAAGTGGGCTACAAAAAGGTAAGGATGTGTTCTTTCCAAAGGGCTACAACATAAATAAATTGAGACTGATTTATTTTAGGAAGGACATTTCGAAATGCTGGAAAAGGCCATCACCTGTAAGCTGATTTTATCACTCATCTGCGACTCTTTAATGGTAAACCTTTTCCTCTTTCCGCACACTACTTCTTGAACTTCTAGTATTGCATCTTTAGCTGTGCCTCTTTCAAATCGTAAATTCTTATTTCTTTCTTTAGCTGCTTAATGGAGTGCAGTAAAAATTACTAACGCTTACTTTTCTTGCTCAACTAGTTTTGGATCCTGTCTATTTATTAATTACCTTCAGTCTGTTAGTTATGAAAATTGGTTCCTCTGCTAGCTAATTGTTTATTTAGTTACGATAGTAAGCGGATCTTTTCCTAAATTTGTATTGTCAGGCTTTCTTCCACGTTCTCTTCCAATGCTAGTTTTCTATATAACTGTTTAGAGGGAATTGATGGACTGACTTGCTTTTTCTGTTGATGGGCCTTAGCACGCTAGATGTGAATTGCATGTTTCAAGCCTTGGTTCCCTTTGCGTAATTATTAAGCTTTGTCCCTCATGGCTGCCAGGTTGATGTTCTCGTGCGATGCAGTTGTTTCTACCATGCTTTGATTTAAGTCTGAAGTGTGATGATTTACCTGTGCTGTTTGGCAATATGTCTAGTGTTGATTTGGAACTGGTGCTAAAGCAATTTGACATTGGATTAGAGCATAAGTTAAAAGATAATAAATTCACAAGCGTTAATTCTCTTGTTTTCCTTCTCTTAAAACTGACCTTTCTTAGGAAGGGCGTTCTAGGATCTCTGACAGTCTGTATTTCTTACGGATTTGACTTTCAATTATGACCCGCATTTCTTTCTCACGACTCTATTCCAGCTTTTTGGAGTTGGCTAGAATTTGAAGTTCGTTGTGTCCTATTATTATCATCAGCATCCCAGGCATTATGAACACACACCCTAAACATGCCAAAGGGCCAGGCAACATCTGCACTCCAGCCAGCCAGATAAACACAATCGATAAAGTCGATTCAAAGACTCCAGCCACTGCTGCAATGACATTAGGAAAGAGGTCCTTTATTAGTAGTGAAGAGATTAGCATTCCAGCCATAAGAATTATAGACATGTACATGAACGATGCTAGATGGTCTTGAGAGAACAATCCTAAGAAACCCCAAAAGTGGTCGATCGAAACGAAATAAGTGCCGCTCAGAAAGTAAGCACTGATGCCCATGTTAAAGAAGTTGAGCATGAACCAGAGCGACATGGAGAGGAATGATGGGTAGTAGTTTTTTAGTTCCTGGTTCTGGACTGAAAAAACTGATGAGATATAACTTACTGTGAAACAGGTCAGATCTCCTATGACTCTATGATACCACTCCCTTCTTAAGTATTTAGTGTTTATGTACTAAAAGTGAGATGCAGGCATTTCTTCTGGATTAAGCAATATTGCATCTGACACAATAAACACCACTCCTAGCAGAACTAAAGCTTGGCCTCCTTTCTAGTAGGAGTGATTTTCATGTCCTGCGAAGGATCGTCCCACTGATAGAAAGAAGTTTGAAAGAGAACCTAGCACCAAAGAATGTGAAATGTAAGTCCAGTCAAACGTGAACAATATAGCAGTAAACCAGAAGGATTGAGCAAACGAGGCAAAATATAGCCTTCTAAAGTTTGATGGCCGCAGAATATGAGAGACAGAATATTTCGCTCGGAGGTCATTGCTGCCAGTCCTTCTCTAATACATTGCGAACGGTATCATTATCAGACTTTGCATGAAAAAGCGCCATGCAATCCGAAGATATTTGTTGGCTTTTATGCTCATAATCCAAGCTGGGATCACCGCTGAATTGCACACTGAATAGAACAGGATAAACCATGCCCATATGATAGGTATGGTTTCAGTATAGCTATGGCGGGCTGTCATCCTTTCCATCATTTGCTAGACGCCTACCGTTTTGGTGGGGAAAAAATCAGTAACATCAAAACTGAACCCAGTTCCAGCAATAAAAGCTTTAGCCTTAACCTAATCAGGTTTTTATTCATCCTCCTGATTTTGAGAGCGTGATTTTTTGCTAGTGCCATCTGTTTCATCCTTCTCTAATAGAGATAGTTCCTGTTATTCATTTTTCTGATCCATTCTTTCAGATTATATAAAGAGTAAAAGATTGGATCAGTGTTTGGAATTATTGAGTTGTCTCTTTTAGTGCAGCAATGACTGGCTGCCGGTCTTGGTCGCCTTTCTGTTGTTCTGAATAGCCGACCATATCTTCTTGCTAAACCCTGCCTATGATTCCTTCATCCACTGCTTCATTTAGTCACTGTTTTATTTTCTGCAACGATCTACAACTATTAACTTCGCTTACATATGCTTATCATTATTCTATCTGACTGCATCAAATGGCTAATAAGGCATTCTTTTGCTTTAGTAGTGGTATGATTCATCAGTAGCACTCAAATCTTATTCCATATAAAAGTGGGAGGTTGCTTTTCTATGTTTTTTCTTGAAGCGTTTAGCTAGAGCCTCTACCTATTGAGCCTCTTGGGCCAGTTGTTCCTAAATGAAACGCTTTTGGTTGTTCCTACTTTATTCTTGTACAGTTCCATCATCAATAAGATCAGACAGATAATCGTCCTCTTCAGAATCCTATTCTTCATCATCACCACTATGGTCGGCTTGTTCATCAAAAAACCTGCTGATATGCCCTTTGCTCTTCTGTGCTTTTGATTTCTTGCCTCTTGATTTGCCTTTTCTGTTTGTAATTTTTTATGCTTACTCGCCTAATAAGAGTTCTTCTTATTCGCATTATTTTTATGCCAATTGTTAGGGAATCGGCTCTACCACTCTCCTGGCTAGAGTCTTTCGATCAAGTCTTCTTTGCTGATTAGTTTTGACAGGTTTACTTTTCGTTACCTGAATGCTACTGAAATTGGATGCTTTAAGTGAAGAAGACTGATGGTGCTTTTATGGCTTTGAAATAACCTTTTAAAGTGTTGGCTATGTAGGCTTGATGCTTTACTGGAACTACTGAAAACTTTTACTCCTTCTCATCTTTTGCAAAATCTCCTATTTCTTGGCGGGAAGCTGCTCATCATCAAAATGTACGAAGCCAGCTATGGGCTTTTTGGATATCCTTGCCCTGTTGCGCATCAAGATCATGTTCAGATCAGCTTCCTTCTTTTCTAACTGTTTTAACTCGACCTATTGAATAGGGTCATCTATCTTGTTTATCACCTCCCCACGGTCAGTGTCGACAGATCTAAAAAAAGGGTTGTTTTGTCGGGATGTTTTACGAGCTGGTTGCTTTTAATCTGCATTGGAAATGCATGATCCCATTTCTAAGCCCTGCACAGCAGCTTTAGAGGAGTCATCAAAGCATTGATAGATCGGGTTGCTTGCCAGTTTTTAAATGATCCCCTGATTGGATTTCTACTAATATTTTCCTTCTTCGTTTGCTTCTTCTTGTTGTTGTTCATCTTTCTGTTTTCTAAGTTTCTTCCTAGCTGGCATTTAAATGTCTAGGATTAGATAATTGATTGAGGCTAAAAGAAGCCATTGGAGGATAGTCTGACACTAGCTCAAAACTAAGATGGAAGGAAGGACACTCGACCCAGCTTTTGTGCTGACCGTATCTTTCTCATCAGAAGACTCATTACTAAATTTCCCGGCATCTTAAAGCACTTCATTAAGGCAAGTGGTTCAAAAAATCATTCTCAGAAATAGTACCACCCATTGAGTCCAAATTAGAATCAGTCCGTTCTGAACTTGATTTCTATCATGAATCCATAAAGTGTTGGGCCAGCAAAGACTTTTAAAGATACTTCAGTCGTACAAGAAGTTTCATCAAGCAACTATCTTTGTCCTCTTTAAAGCCCGAAAAGCTTAGAGAACTGTAGATACACTTTTTGCGACCAGTGGCTGACTATGAACAACAAACTCGTCAATTTCTCATTGTGCTGAGAAGGCTAACTGATATCACCTAAGATATTTTGCTCTCGCTGATAGAAAAGGCAATATAGAATCCGCAGATACCTTACACCGATTAAGAGTTGTTAAGGTCCACGGTGCTAAATTTGCATAGAAATAATCATCACAGACTAAAACTGCCTACTCATATCTAAGGCATCAGAAAGAGCATCACCAATAGTCAAAAGACATTCCAGGCATGCGATATTCAGATAAATTAATCAAGGCCTTGCTGTAAAAGCACAGTCAGCACATGGGACCATTAAATATCAAACCTACCCAAAATCAAGAAACTCAATAAAACTCACAAGCCATACCGACTGGTCAAGTTTAAAAACAGATTCGTGCACATGTCTAACAAACTGGTCAACCGGATATAAAAGTGAATGTGAGTTTGAGTTTAGATATATGAAATAGCGTGTATAATTCAAGCAAACCAGGGCGCTGAGAGTGCCTTGGATGCTGACCATCTCTGGTTGGGGTCTTTTTACAGTAATCCTTCCATCAGTTGGAGCAGTGCTTACGGAATATCACCCATTTCATTTAATGGATTTTCATTGATGGTTTTGTCTTCAATGGACTCGTGGATTAGATCATCAAAAGGTAATTCTCCTTTCACCATGAAGAAAACTAGGACTCCTGCAGTGAAAAGATCAGCCTTGGTAGTAACCTTCTAATGTTTGATTATTTCAGGAGCCAGGTAATTAAGCGTACCAATGAAATCCTGTTCACTGGAAGCCCCATCAATAGCATGCATAAAGTTGATGATCTTTAGTTTTTGCAGGTCTTGGGAAATGAGAATTTTTTCAGGCTTTAAGTCTTGAAGGATGAATCCCTGTTCATGCACATAATCTAGAGCAGACAGTAACTGCTGAGTCAATAACCTAACACTCTCTAAAGGTAGTTTCTTCCTCTTTGTCATCAATTAGAACAAGTCGATACCCTACACATACTCGAGTATTTGATAAAAATACGAACGTGTGGAGTAGAGCCCTTCAAACCTGACGATTGAGCTATGGTAAATTGCCGCAACAGTTCGATGGTGTGCATAGTCTAATGAATATCCTGCTATGAAAGCTTGGCTCGATCGTAGAGTTTAATGGCACAAACTTGGTCATTGCTTTTTTTTATTCCCTTATAGGCGATTGAGTAATCACCAGCCCCTATCTTCTCTTTAATAGAGTAGTCATCATAAATATGATGACAGCTATATTCCTTCAAGCTCGCGAGCCATTCCTTTTTTAGCTTTTAATTCTCCAGCTAGATGAGACGATGACGGTAGCTGGTACTATTATGAGTGATTTCAATGAGGGAACGATGTGGATCGTCTTTGCTGGATGCTCTCAAACCTTCCATGCAGACCACTAGACATGGATTTTTATGACCCTCTCTAAAGAACATCAGATTGGAAGTGTATAATTTCATTGTGACAGAGCCAAGGATAGGTTACAATAAGATTACCTTGGATTCCATGATTGCCGGATGCATGGTGCATATTGGTTGACCCCTTCTTAACATAGCCATGCATCCGAGTGAAATGAATTGAAGTAAGACTTATGCAGCTTAGGGTGGTGAACAATAAACTGTTTAAACTGCTCAAACGTTATGCGATCACTATGTTCATCCAACTTTAATTCATGGAATACAGACTCAGTATATTTTCTGACCAAGGTTCCAATGGAGACTTGCTTGACCTGATGCTTTTTAGTGCCCCTTTCAAAGCAGAAGCTGGTTCCAACCTAGCCATCATAGGTCATGAGTTCCTTAAAGGCATCTTCCACAGAGCAGGTATCAGTACAATTGTGAAGAATATCCCTGTTGATGAAGAGCTAATCGTTCATAATTTCCTTGAGATCTTTCTTAGGATAGTTGTATAGCAGTTTGAGCAAAGATCCATATGAAATTCCCAACCCCTCGTAATTGTAGAGTGAATAGAGTTGATTCAGCTGATCCTAGTAGTTTTTGCTTGCATACATTCTCATCCCCTCGATAAATTTGCTCTTGGTCAGCTGACTCCACCACCGAACCATTTATACATCTGTTCGCCCCACAAGCCGTTGAGGTGGAAATATGAAAAAAAGTCTTAAGGACGGATGCCTGAGGCAGCAGACCTGCCAGCCAAGTCGTTATAGATAAGTTAGAGTATCTCTTCCTATGAATTGGAGATGGGCTATCGATCATTAGGAGAAGAGCTTCTCTGTTCAAACAGTCCAAGACACAACTTCATTTATTATCACCTTCAAATAATCAGCTTTTAGAAGGTATTAAATTCTTTCGCCATTTCTGACTTGTTTGTTCAATGGCCATATTACCGGGGATAAAAAGTGTCAAGAATGTGTGGTGAGGTCCTGCGCTCACTAAATTTTTTGATTCTGAAGGTATGGCTGCTGGCTCTCATCTTTACATCCATTTCAGTTAGCCATCCCCTGCTGCTGCTGGAAATTGCCTGCACTGCACTCTTCTTCTCTGATGTATTCTTTAATCCTAGCCTAATATTAAGAACATTCTTCAACTCTTCAACATCAATTTCCTGAGCTTTCTGCTAAGATCCTTTCTCCTTTTCTTTAGATCTGGCCCGAATTCCTTCGAAGGCCAAAAGGACTTGCTATAAATTCTCTTTGAATTAAATGAAGGCTTGAGAGTATGCTGCTGTACAGTCATTTTCTGTGGAGGATGTTCTTGTTTGGTAGATATTCGGCTGGAGGGAATCTGCTTGGAAGATTTTGTTTGTTCAGCATATCGGGAAGGGATCTAACCTGTCCTTATTTTGTCAAGGAGTTTTTGAAAGTCAGGATTGTGAATAGGAAGAGGAGTAGGAGCAGGGGCATGCTACTTTTAATATCGAGTTTAAAAATCAAGCTAATCCTCCTAATGCCAGGGTGATATCTTTGGGAGCATAGGCAAATTATAAAAAATACAATAGCACAAAACCTGTCATAATACGGGATAATCCAATTTGTCTTTTTTATGGGAATGAATTCGTCAGTCGTTATAAAAGCAGAATTTGATTTAATAATTATTTCAAGAACAGAAAATGGAAGAGCAAAAAGACAACACTTTTTGTAGCAGAAGGACTCAGCTTTGTCATTTAAAGTCCTTACCAAAAATAAGTCATGTTCTCTAAAATTGGTAGGAATCTCAACATCAAGTTCCTCAATCAGCATTTCTTTTTCTAGCCCTAAAGCTATGGCAGTGTCATCAGTGACTACAAAACTAAATAAAAACCAAAGCTAAGACGTAAAAAATTGCCGACTACCATAGCAAGGCCCACGATTCCTCCTGTAGGTCACTACAAGGTAAAGTACAATGAGGTAGATGCCAATATCCGTAACATAAGATTCAAAAGGCCCAAAAAGAAGATGACTGTGAGAGCCAATAGCATTAAGAAGGAGGAGTAATTTAATAAAAAGGATAGCATCCAGAATGAAAGTTTTGACACTGCAGAAGGAAAGAACAGCTGCCTTGATTTCTCCAAAACAGTCAACCGCTAAAAGGCTACTGGGATAAACAATATTTATGGTACCTGCGATCCACATGAAAGTAGATTTGAAACAATAAATAACTCCTGGAAGATGGTTCGTAATAGATCAGTAGTGATGGTCAACTACGATAAGTGTTTCAAACTGAAGCCCCCTTCAAAATCAATCCAGCAATTTTACCAACCGAACTATGATTCTATCTATCGTCCGACAGTCAAGAATGTACCTAGATTTGACATTGTAGTGGATCGTAAATAAGAGGAAAGGAATTTTTAGTTTAAGATGCTGCATTAGCAAAAGGCTGTGAATCGCAGCTTCATGTTTAGTAAATACCTTCCCCGGTATAACTGCTAGGAGAGTGAGTATCCATCCTTCATGCAGAAGAGCACAGGGAGCAGAATGTCCCTCAACATCCAAGGTTAGCAAAGCTTGTTGTGCAACTCATATGCCTAAGGACGGTTCCAGAGTATAATATCAGACTTTATCAAATGATATATTGACAATCCATATATGACTCGCATACCTGTTATGATGTTGATCATTCAATATACATTGTTTATTCAAGAATTTCATGATTGTAGCTAAAGACGTTCCCCCTTCCCTTATGGTATAGCTTGGACTTATTCAGGACCTCACTAATCTGCTATAAACAAAGCCTCCATCCCACCATTAGTAGCATGGTAGAAGCTTAGCTATCACTGCTGTCGCAGCAGGGCAAGTCAAAATCCTTGAATAGTTAATAAAGCTTGGCGTGGACCTTGGCAAGACTGATAATCTAGGCCTCACCGCTCTTGACTGGGCACAGATTCTCTAATCTAAGACTGCCTTAGAAATGATATTCAAAAGTGGGTTTTTACCAATAAGGACCCACCCTTTCAAACTTAACCCATAGGTAATAAAGGATCCTGCTGAAATATGGGCGACAGGAAAATCTGAAGCTGTCAAATACAGTCTCTATTGGAAGAAAAAAGACAAGCCAGGCCTGCACAAAAGAAGTCTATTGCACTGGTCAGTTATCTACAATGATCTTGTCACCTATCAACACCTGTTGAGCTAAGGTGCTACTGCTTACCGTGATGAATTTGGATTTTTACCCATTGATTACGCAAGGTTGCTGCCTTAAAACAATATCTCAGCCTACTATGAGTTATAAAAAGAAGAGGTAGGGATTGCTAAAGATGACGTCCTTGATGTGATTGTGATTGGGGCGGGACCAGCTGGGCTTGGAGCAAGTTATCATTTAGCGAAGCACAAGTGCAGATTCATAGTGCTTGAAGCGAGGTAGAGGCCTGGAGGAAGAGTTTATCGTAGTAGAATTGGGGATTCTTGGATTGATGAGGGGGCACATTGGGTGCATGGCAGTAACCCTAAGAATTGTATTTTAGAAGTAGTAAAATAGATAAAATACCCAATTCACAAGGGCGACAAACATGGAGTCATCACAAGAAGCGAGGTCTAAGGCGTATTGGACAGTGCCTGTCACACTAAAGGACTAAAATGGGCAGGCCGTCTGTGGTAGATCGCAGCCAAGAACGACTACACACATGAAATGTCAGTGGCAGAGGCTGCCAAAGACTATATAGCAGAAGCACACAAAACACTCAATCCAGCTGAACTAAGATCCTTTTACTATGGCATTTCTAACCGAGAGAATTACTAGGCTGCATAAATTACTGAGATGTCAGCCTATTGGATGTAAGAGCAGGAGGATTAAAAGGGTGGAAATACTGTCCTTAAAGGCGGGTATGCTGCGTTCTTCCAAGAAATAGCTAACCTTGTCAGTCAAACTGCACCCATTCTATATACAAAAGTAGTCACTAATATTGACTATAGGAGCTCTATAGTCAAAGTTGATTGTGCTGATGGATCTGCTTATTACGCTCATCGGGTTATCTCCTCCTTTCCTCTTGGGTTGCTCCAGGCCAGGCGAATTAGCTTTCTTCCGGATCTGCCAAAGGAGAAATGGAAATCAATTGACAGTCTTTGCTACGGTTTAATGAACAAAGTAATAATGCGCTTCAACATGCCCTTCTGGGGAAAGTAAACAGTGGTCCTACGCACTGTTCCATAGCAGTACCCTGGGATTCCATTTTGGGTGGATGCCTCTAGCAAAACTTAATTCATCATAGTGGGTTTGCTGGTACAAAGCATGGCCAGGACTATGAGTGCCATGTAGGATGCTGAAATATTCGAATATTGCACTAGATATCTCACTAGGTGCATGAAAGTTGATCCATCTACAGTAAAATTCATCTAGGGGAAATACACTCGCTGGGATATGGAGGAGTTCACACTAGGGTCCTATACTTCTTTCAAGGCAGGGAGTTCTCCCCTTGACTGTGAATGCATTCGCAGGCCAGTAAAGAATAAGCTATGGATGGTGGGGGAACACTGCTACTAATATTATATGGGATGTGCTCATGGGGCTTGGAAGACTGGACAAAACGCCGCTAGACAGGTTCTAAGCTTCATGGACAATAAAGGATGAACAAATAATAGATTGCAGGATATTTTAATAAATTGAATATGGATTAGTTCTTCAATTAGTATCAAGCCTCAGCTCCCACGGAAATGCCTGAAGAACAAAGCTATTCCATTGATCGTTAAGTCTTTTCTTAAATCCTACCCGATGCATCCTAATCCATTCACCACCCCTCCTAGCCGGATTCAAACTACTTTAGTGCCATGGATCAATCTGCAACTGTCCAAAGAGAATAACATCTACCACCCACCTCTCTGTTGGATAAGCAATAACAAGAATGGCAAGAGCGCAAGAAAAATGATTGGGAAAGGGAAAAGGTAGCTAAATAAGAACGGAAGTTAAAGGCGAAGGAGTGGCTGAATGAATTCAGAGTGAATAGGGAACAATTGGTAGTAAAGCGAGGGAATTAACCTGAGGAACACCTCAGAGACCCAAAGGAGGGTTGGCACAAAGTCCTCAACAATATCAATCTACAAGATGGGGATGCCAAGAGGATGAAATAAATTCTGAGCGGACTGAAATAAAAATGAAGCATTGTCTGTGATCAATCATAGCTAAATGCCAAATGTGGTAATCCTCCAGTATGATATCTGCTCGCTTATATATGGGTGGTTAGACAGTCGCAACAGGCATCGCTTCTGCCATGGGTTCTGCTGGCAGTTGTCATACCATGTGTCTAGAGCCTTTCCCTCTATCGATCTTAATCGATTGGTGTATATATTCTACATCTCAATTACTGCTCTCATCTTGAAGGCTGCTTTGCTTCTGGTTGAAGTAACATGTAACATCATATCAGTGTTATCTCGAACAACCTATTAGATATTTTCGAGAAATGTGCTTACGTTTTTGCAATTGATTTCAATTTTTAGCTTCAGACACACTTTTTTCCAGTAATCAAGTTTTAGCTTTAAACTGCCAGTTGTTATTCTCACTAGCTATAAGACGCATCTTCTTTTCTTTACATACCCTTCATCGGCTATATTACTCATCTCTTTGATGGGCGTTCTTATCACTTTAGAGGTGAAATTGTGCAAGCCACGCTAGAACTTATTAGCCAATCTGTTTTTCTCCGTATCTGATGGAATCGGTAGAGTCTTCCAGCTGGCAAAGCCCATTATAACTCTGCCCATTTTGGACTTGAGTATGTGTATAAGATACTTCTTTTGCAGTTAGTTAAGAGTCTTATTGCTCTAAAATCTTTTAATTGCATCGTACAGCTTTCCTTGGATTGAGTTTTTTAGGAAATCGTTCATAGTCTTGATGCAAGATTCCTTTGCCTAGTTGCCAATCTTCATGTTCAAAGAAAGCTTGATTGCTTATGATTTCCAAGTTTTAAATGAATCGTTTCTGCGCATCAACTGACTGGTAATGAGTTTGTCAATGGCAGCTAATTTCTTTCTTTGTTAATCTGGTTTTTGTAGCACCATGCTTGTATTGTCTCTTATCCCCAATTAGATAAGATCAAAGAATTAGCCAATTTTTCTACAGGTTTGTTCAATTTTGCTTTTTATACTGGTCGATTTCCAAAAGTCAAATTTTAACTTGATACCGCTACTGCTAATACGAACAAGGCCCAGTGCACAGCGTCTTTTTTTCGTGTAACCTTATTCTGATTAAGCTCTGAACTATCGTAAAGTTTGTTTGATTACGGCATTGGTGAAGTTATTTAATCTACGTTAAAACTTATTGGCCATGATATTTTTTAAATTATAGGAAAGAATAGGCAAGGATTTCCAGCCAGAAAAGCCAATTATCACTCGGCCGGCTTTCGATTTGAGTATTTGCAGGAGGTACTTCTTCTGTATTTCATTGACTGTCTTGTGATTTTCAAATTTCTTTATTGCTTCATACAGTTTGCCTTGTAATGAATTTTTAAGGAAAAAGTTCATCGTTTTGATGCATGTTTCTTTCTCTTCTTTTCCTATTCTCATATCCATTGATCTCCTTATTGCTTCTGATCTCCAATTTTTGAAGGAAGTATTCCTGCGCATCATTTGGCTAGTGATGAGTTTATCAATAGCTGCTAGTTTTTTCCTCTGCTAATCAGGCTTTTGCATGGCCATACTGGTATTATCCCTGACTGCTAAATGCACCAGCTAAAGAAAAGCTCCAACGTTTTTACAGATGTTTTCAATTTTGGTCTTCATGTTCTAATGCTTCCAGAAATCAAAATTTTAGCTTTAAACCACCTGCACTGATTTTGACCAGATTCAAAGCACATCTCCTTTTTTTTACATATCCCTACTCGGAATTATTTTTAATTCATTGATTGGGGCTTTCATCGTTTTTGACACGAAATTATGCAGGCATCTTTCAAACTTGTTAGCCAGTCGATTCTTTATTTAATCAGAGGGGATCGGGAGTGTCTTCCAATTTGCAAACCCAATTATCACTCTGCCAACTTTTGACTTAAGAATGTGCATGAGATATTTCTTTTGTAGTTCATTGATGGTCTTATTATTTTCAAACCTTTTAACTGCATCATACAATTTCCCTTGAATGGAATTCTTAAGGAACCCGTTCATTGTCTTTATACAGGCTTGCTTTGATTAATTCCCAATCCGCATATTTAAAGAAAGCTTTATTGCATAAGACCTCCACATTTTAAAGTATCGTTTCTCCTCATCAGCTGACTGGTAATAAGCTTGTCAATAGCAGCTAACTTTTTCCTTTGTTAAGCAGGGTTTTGAAGCAGCATACTAGTAGCATCTCTAAAGGCTATTCGAGAAGGTCAAAGAATTAGTCCATTTTTCTACAGGTGGTTTAAATTTTACTTTTTAAACTGATGGATTTCCACAGGTCAAATTTTAATTGTTACCGCTGCTGCTGATGCGAACCAAATTGAGAGCACAGTGCCTTTTCTTAGTATATCCTTATTCTGATTAGACTTTTATTTGGTGCAGGGTATATTTCATCACCTTGTTGGCATAGTTGTGCAATCCTCGTTCAAATTTGTTGGCCATTTATTCTTCAAAGAATCAGAAGGAATAGGAAGAGATTTCCAGTTAGCAAAGCCTATAATAACTCGTCCTACCTTGGATTTTAGAATGTGCATCAGATACTTCTTTTGCAACTCATAAACTGCTTTGTGCTGTGAGAATTTCTTTACTGCATCATACAATCTGCCCTGTAATGAATTTTTTAGGAAAGAATTCATTGTCTTTAAGCAAGCCTATTTTGCATCCTTACCAATTCTCATATCCATTGATCTTTTTATCGCTTCAGTCCTCCAATATTTGAAACAATCATTCCTCCGCATAATTTGACTTGTGATGAGCCTGTCGATGGCAGCAAGCTTTTTCCTCTGCTAATCAGGCTTTTGAAGCAATAGGCTATTATTATCCCTGACAGCAATTTCAGTTAGCTAAAGAAAGGCTCCAACATGTTTGCAGATCCTCTATATTTTTGCCTTTGTGCTACAATGCTTCCAGAAATCAAATTTAACTTCAAACCTCCTGTACTTATTTTGATCAGATTTAAAGCGTATCTCCTTTTTTTGAGATATCCATTTTCTGAAATGGCTTGGAGTTCCTTTATTGGGCCTTTTATTATTTTAGATGCAAAATGGCTTAATCCTCTCTCAAACTTGTTGGCTAGTTTGTTCTTCAAGGAATCGGATGGGGTGGGAAGACTTTTCCAAGCAGCAAAGCCTACAATCACTCGACCAACTTTTGAATTAAGAATGTGCATAAGGTATTTCTTCTCTAGTTAGTAGAGCATCTTATTATTTTAGAATCTTTTCACTGCATCATACAGCCTGCCATTGATTGAGTTCTTCAGGAAGCTGTTCATAGTCTTAATGCATGCTTCTTTGGCTTCCTTACCGATCCTGAGATTTAATGACTTTTTGATTGCTTATGCTCTCCATGATTTGAAGGAGCTGTTTCTTCGCATCAGCTGACTAGTAATGAGCTTATCAATAGCTGCTAATTTTTTTCTCTGTTCTGCAGGGTTTTGAAGTATCATACTTGTGCAGTCTCTGAAAGCCGTTTAGAGTAGGTCAAAGGATTATGCAACTTTTCTACAAGTAAATTCGATTTTGCCCTTCAAGCATATTTGTCCCCATCTGTTGTAATATTTTTTGAGAGGGCCTTAACAAATCTGTAATAATTGAGGGCACACCTTCTCTTTTAACAGTTACCATCTTCCCAAAAATCTTTCAGAGAGCAATAAGGTTTGCGGATAATTTTGATGAAAAGTTGTTCAATTTCCTCTCAAACTTGTTGGCTAGTTTGTTTTTTACTGTGTCATATGGTATTGGCAATTACTTCCACTTAGAAAAGGCAATTACCACTTTTCCTGACTTGGAATTGAGCAGTGCCATGAGGTATTTTTCCTGGTCAGACTGGTATTTTTGTTCAACTAAAACTTTTTCACTGTGTCATACAGTTTCCCTAGTACTGAATTCTTAAGAATGTATTTATCGTTTTTAAGCATGCTTATTTCTTGGCACTTCCGATTCGCAGATTCAAAGATTACTTGATTGCCTAAGTTCTCCAGGCTTTAAAGCAATTATTCCTTCTTATCAATTGAGTAGTGACAAGCTTATCAATAGCTGCTAGCTTCTTCCTTTGATCAGCTGGTCTTTGAAGCAGCATTGCGCAATTATCCATCACACTTTTATGCAAGCTCTCAAAGGTGTCTATAGTCTGTTTACAGCATCTCTCGATTTGGATTTTCTCGCACAGTATCTCCAGCTTCCAAGTTTTTAAAGGGCAGCTCTGCGATGATTGCACATGATATTGAATGTTTTTTGAAGGGGCATATAAGCCAGTTTCCTGATGCAATCAGAAAGGGTTAATCCTTTGGCGGCCTTGCCAAAACTGTTACCACCTCGATTAACAGCCCTCCAATTTTATAGCACAGATAAGCATTTCAGTTTAAAATCCTGTGCTGGATCAACGAGATAACTAATTCCCTTGATCGCCCCTACAACAGTGGAATTATTGATTCCTTCCCTAAGAAAAGTAGATTCCTCACTATTCAGCAGCCTGTAGTCGTATTTGATTTCTTTTTTCTTTACTAGTTCTGATCTTCCATTCCAGGTACCGATTTCTCAATTGTTGATGGGTTACTCAGAGTTCATGAGTTTCAACATCCCTTTCAACACGTCGATCTGACGTTTTGTCGCCGGGTCCTCTTACTAGGACTATATTTCATTTTAGCAAGATTAAACGGCGCAATATGGACTGGAATAGGCACTAGATGGAATACCTATCCTTCTGCACTTGATATTATCATAGATGAGTCTTTTAGTATCCTAGGATGCCTCCCTGTCATATATCTCATTCTTGATGTTAGCATTCACCCGAGGACTATTTCGTTGAGGAGATACTATGGATCGATATCGTTGATAGTCCTAAGGATGTAAAGTTTAGAAGATTAAAGCTAAAGGCTGTTGGATTGATTTTAACAAACAAGGTTAAGGGCGAAGATGAACTTCTCAAGGCTGGCGCTGTTCATCAGGCTAAATAAAAGATGGTATCCTTAAATTAATCGTTATAGTTTGAATATCTATTTTATCCTAATCATTGATGTTCAATCATATACATCTGCTAGCTGGGCTATTTTAATAGAGGCATCTTATCTAGCCGTATCAAACTAATTCAATTTAATACATTTATTAATGCCCTATTTTTTATATTATTGGTATCTTAATTAAAAGGATAAGTTCCTCTAGTTGCCCATATTTTTGCTAAGTGCCCTTTTGGAAAAATGTTCACTCCCTCAATCCATCACTCAATATTCAAGAAGAACTCCTGATTCTTTGCTAACTCAAATATAGACTAGCATATTTCAGGTTAATATTTTCAGAAAATTAAAGCTGTGCTCTCCAGGGCTCTTCATCTTCATAGGACAGCTTACTTGACTTTTTTGGCAGAAATGTTGTTGGGACTAACTACTGCTGCAAGCACTCAAGTGCTGTTGGACAAAAGATATGAGACCCCTTAAAAGGCAAAAAATGCAATTGCTGTCCATATGGCAAGACTGGAAGCTTTTTATACTTAATCCGTTGCACTTCAATGCCTCTATGTTAGACTATAGGATGGAGTCACTTAAAAAGTGACTAATGGATAATGAAATTACTAATTTCCAGACTTACTTCAGTCTGCCAGTCGGTTCGGTGAGCAGCCCTCTCCCATTGCTTAGCTTGATCTGCTTCAGGAAACTCTGCTCGAGTTGTACATCTTTTTGTCTTTCTCATTGATAATAACGGTAAGTGGATGAGATCTACCAAACGTGAAGAGGAGCAATAAGAGGATGGATTCACTCATTCTTGTTCAAAAAAGCAGATGTGTCTTTCCCACTCTCTGTAAGCTACTTATCCTTGTCTGGTTTGGAAATTTTGTTTGGCAAACCCTAGACAATAGTCGCAGAAAATACAGGATAGGCTTGGAAAGGACATCAGAAGAGATTCGTGGCTGCAAGGAGGTTCTGTCAATAATCAGATGTTTGACAGGTGACGATCGTGGCTGTGTTCAATAAGAAATTTGCACACAGAGATCAGCTATCTCACGTAGATAGTTTAGCTAGAGTAAGCTTGAGAGTATTACCATTCTTCTGGTTATTCCACTAGAATGACGGTGAATATCCATCTGGCAGAAATTGCTGAAGGTTCAGCATAAATCTTGATGAAGCTAAAAAGCGAACGCTTTCTCGCACAAAATGACTATAATCTGGTTTGGTCTCTTTAAATTTAAGGTTTTAACTGTTAATGGTTCAAATGAGGGTAATGATTGATCCTGGCGTTATTATAGGTTACAAGACTAAGATTAAATAACAATTGATTATATGGATTCTAAAGGTTAGTAATTGAATGCCCTTTAAAGCATAGTAGAAATGGAAAAGCACGAAATCCTTAAGGAACAGTAGATTAAACAACTCGAGTAGGAAAATTCTAGTCTCAAACTGCTCATTTCCAACAAAAATCATAACTCAACCAAGTGCAATAACGCAATGTTGTCATAAAACCTCCATCCTATAAAATTGAATCTACAAAAAGGACATTAATCCGTCCGAAAAAAGAACATCAAAGTACTCGTGAAAGAGTGCTCAGGGAACTAGATGATGAAAGCAGAAAAATAGTAAGTCGATTGACTTCAAAGATAGAGAAGCTCAAGCATTAGAGTACTTAAATTGATATGAAACTATCAAACAATGAGAAACTTCTCAATGACATCGAAGACAATCACTAAAATTATTTCCACATGGCACATCACTACCAGCAATCCTTGCATACAAAATAAAGCATATTAGAAAAATGCCGCACTATCAGATCTTCAAATAATCAGCTGCGAATGAAAATTGACTAAAAGGAGCTAAATATCAGAAGGCAGGCAGTTTAGTTGGCAATGTTGGAGAAGGTAAGATCAGCAGCCCCTAGCAAAGAATAGTAGATAGAGCGGAACAATAAACGCATTTATCAGCTCTAAATAGAGTTACGCAAGCTAGCAGAGACGGTACAAATGATGGATATTTGATATGCAAACCTTTGTTAATCTCTGTTAATCATTTTTTCCTGTCAAGTATTTTCTTTAAGAGTTAATCTATTTGCTCTCGACTTGTATGTGTCAACACTTATAGCACATGCAGGTCTGCCCCGAAGAGGATGTAATATGGCACACTATACACCTCGAACTGTGCAGCAAGTTCTTAATTTCGTTCAGCATCAACCTGAAGGAAAGTGATGCCAGTGTTTTATATCTTCCGTCGTATATAGGGCATAATGTTTTTACAATGAAGCACCACTTGGCATAGAAGATGAGTGCCATGCATTTGTTTTAAGACCCTTCCTTCTGCAGTTCTTCCATGCTGCTGATTTCCTTCATTTTAACTCAATAATCAAATGCAACAATAACAGCAGAACTAACAGTCGCATAATAATAATAATATTATCAATCAGAACGAGGCTCTGCACTCTTAAGCTGCAGTCTTTTAAACTTTCGTAAAACTCTCTCCAGATCATTCTTCTCCTGAGACGAAGGCACTCGCAGAAGATAGAGTAGCTAACTAGTCTTTGTTGAAACAGTACTGCTTTTAAAATTCTGTTTAGTCAGACGTTCATTCACAGGTTGTGCCACAGGATTCCTGCAACGACATTTCTCAAGCTTGTACTCATGCACGCATTTTAGGAACTGCCTATTTTCATTTATCATATCCAGCTTCATCTTGGATCGGAACTCAACAGGTAATTGCCTTTATGATGGCGCCTTTGAGGGTGTGGCAACTCTTAGTCCTTGGTTAGATCCACGTAGCACAGTTAGCAAACCTTGACTGCTCGTCTTAGAAACTCATGTGATTTAAGTTGTTCCTCATAAGCCGGGACAGTCATATCAGGATAGATCTGCTTGATTAGTTTAGGGATGATCAGTTCATCGCTTCGAACTTTCTTCTATTAATTTTGAAAAATTTCATTCCAATTCACCTGATTTCTCTCATTCTCATGGCTTTTAATGATGAACCTGAACTAGCAATCACAGAACTAACTTTCTGGTAGAGACCTTTGACAGTTCAGGCATTATTCTTTGAGCATAGCTGAATTGAGCTTAACTATCTTCTTTCCTACCTGCTTATTTGGGTTGCCTACATAGTTAATCAAGGCGGGACTGCGATCCAAACTGTGCCTGGGGTGTAGTTCAAATAAATCATCTGTGCCAAAGGTAGACTTGCTATTCATCGTTTTAACACAAGTAGCCCAGAGCAAATACAATTTAGGCTTGAAATTTGGCTTTTTGGCTTTACTCTTAATTTGTGAGGCTGATACTTGACTAGCTTCCAATAGAGGTTCATCCTACTGATCATAATGTTGTTGAATGAATTGTCTCGGATCTTCTTAGCAATCTTGCTAGCTGTGCTAACTATCTAATCGGTGAGAATATGGTCGTATAGGGGAAGTCTGCTTTCAAATTGCTATAGGGGATCAAAAGTAACTGTACGGTAGTACATACCTAAATCTTAACGGGTTATTCGCCCATGAGCTTTGATATGGTTTATAACAAAATAGCTGCTGCTCCAGCTCATTTGAATGATGGCGTCCTGGTTATCGGCTGGTAAGAATTGCTGCATAATTCCATTAAGATGAGACCTCTCGTACTTCAAGAACTGATCCAGCTCTTAAAGCCCAAAGTATCTCAATCTTAGATGCATGCGCTATTCGCTTTCTGACTTGTGTTACTCTATGATGTAGCAGATGATGTCGCAAACTGCTCGTTTTTTTAATACTGAATATATTTCTTTGGGATGGAGGCTATCCCTACGCCGTCGGAGAAGACTTCCAGAGACTGATGTGAAAAACCAGCCTACAGGTATTCCCTCTTTGAAGACGATGGTTTCAGGTAAGTTGACCTTGAATTTGGTGGCGGCTTTAACTTCCTGGTCGATATCATCAGACTCCTTATACTCTTGAGGACCATAGGATTTGGTACAAATTCTCGAACACTCCTGGATGATCCCTTACAATAAACTCCTGCATGAATAATTTATAATCCAAATCATCTCTAAAGCACTGCTATTGCTATTCTTCCAGCACAACTATCACATCCTTTATAAGCGTAATGTTGCTTATCAAAAATATTTATAATGGTCAAGAAGGGAACTAGAAGTGACCGGGGAAATATAAAGAAGGAGACTGAGCCCATCTTTGTCAAGAAAGAGGATCCAACCTGGAGTGCAAAGAGGTCAATGTCAAATCTGTGAGGAAGGCTCTTCCTACGAAATCAATTAGTCAGTCACAAGATCTACATCAACTAGTTAAACCTGATTGACCTTGATATCCTGCTTACCCACCCTCATGTGCTAGATAAGAAATTCGTCAGTTATTGGGATGACGCTCGAAAGCTCTATGTTTACTGTGGAAAGTATGATAAGAAAAATAGTAAGGGACTAGTAATGCCCTATTCTGCTATTGAGAAATATAAAGAGTTGAAAATCAAATTGCGAGGTGAGAGGAAAACACTCATCCAGATGCTCATGGATTAGCAAAAGGTAGAGGAAACTAAGGAAGATGATCCAAGAACAAGAAATAAAGGAAAATTTCAGAGGTGCTTTAAAAAGTGGCTTTGTGGAGAAGGCTATACACTGGCTGTCATGATGAGAGTGGCAAAATCGTCCAGGAATCCCTTTAAAATGCAGCCAATAAAGTGCATATCTCCAAAAAGACCTTAGACGACTATCTCTTGCAAATCCGATGCGGCAAAAAGTATGGGTTTGACTTTGATGCACATAAAAATGACAACATAGGTCTCCTTCGAGCATATGTGCGCAAACATAAACCAAAATGATCCACCAATTAAGACTGTTAGATAATAATACCTGATGTGTTATCTCAGTAGCTACTCCTGTATGTGATAATGCTTAAATTATTGAATGAAGGATCAGAAGAAGAGGAAGTTTATGAAAAGAACTTTCTCATTTCGTCTGAGGATTCTTTAGAAAGATAAAAAAAGCCTTCTTCCCATCCAAAAAAACATAGGCAAAGGAAAAATAAGGGATGGAGTGATAAACCATCTAAAATGGATATCAAGATCGAACCTCCCTCATACCCAGACCCAAACAAAAGGCTTTTCTTTAAGACCGAGGTATATAGCAGGTTAACTTTACCCCCTCTGGAATTCTTCTACACTACTACAACAAAGAACGAGGCGTGACTTTAAAATTTAATTAACCATCGGACAAGGCCGTAGCAAGCCCAGGGTGGAGACTGTACCATTCCATATAAATTAAAGCAAATCCTACTAGCCAATATGTCTGGAGAAAAAAAGTAGATTCGTAATGGGGCAGTGATGCTAAAATCTGCGATATAGTGGAGAAAGGTGCAGGAAATAGCGATCAACACGCTGTCATTCAGTTAGAGGAAGTAAAGGATGTCCGTTTCTAATTGATCTGGAGAGCATTGAGGGAAGTAGTCTAAACTTATAAAGATAGAAGGAGCTCGGTACTACTAACTATTTAATGAAGATACGATACGACTTGCTTCAAGTCATTCTAGTTACTTGTTAATGCATGATGCACAAGGTATTGAAAAATGAATGATAATATAAAAAGCACCCACTGAGGGGCTCGAACCCTCGGCCACTAGATTAAGAGTCTAGCGCTCTACCGACTGAGCTAAGCGGGTGTTATTCACCCTGCCATCAAGGAGTTCATATCACATGCATTCACATCCAAGATAAAGCTAAAGATTTTGATCAGAAATAATATCCTTTCCTTCCTCTCTCATTTGAGTATAATCGATCGGCTTTAAGTCTCCTTCCTGGACTCATCAACCCTCCATATCTGGACGGAGTGTACGGTGTTGCCCGGTAACTAGGCTAGAATAGTGGTCTTGTCATCTTCGATAAGCCTTGGTTCGATCCTTTTGTATTAGGCCAGTACTCATAGTGAGGGGAGTAGTGCTGATGCTGATGGTGCTTATTATGCAGAGGACTGTAACATCCACTCCTACCTGCTGAAAATAATCTTTTACTTTCTTGCTGGGTTGATTTGCGACAACTGGTCAGCAAAGGACTTTGTGCAAATTAGTGTTCGTGCCTCTTGCGTGTCATAGGATGTCTACAGAACAAGCACTTCCTTTGCGCAGTGTGTTCAATCTGATAGTAGCTGTTTGTCTGCACCTATTTGGCATGGTAGTCCTTCTTGGGATTATCTCGAGCATACTTATGATCTCTGCTGATGGTTTCCTGGGCATGTGTGGAAGGTAGTGGCCTTTTGCGCTCATTACTGCTCAGTCTGTCCAAATTGTGCTAGTTTTTAGTTTTTGAGTGTAAGCTGTGAGAATGCTGTGAGACTTTGCTATGTTTGGATTAAGCTCTTGCTTATTATTGTTTGGATTGGCTTGGAACTTGCTGAGGTTCCAAACTATTGATTTCTGGAAAGGGGATGTCCTTGGTCAGTGCTGTGCTAATGTTGACAGGTGATTTTAATTTGCTAGAAGCCAGACAAGTGCTTTCCTTGCGCTCATCTGGTCTTGAAAACTTGCTGATAACTACGCTTCCCTGTTCCCGCGAAATGAAATTGGTGTTTTCCACAGACATCTAGTCAAGCAAAGAATCCATATTCCCACTCAGGATTTTAGGGATAAGCAGTTCTTCAGGGAAGTCAAGAGCTGCCAGAGGGATCTTGCACAGATTCTTTGCCAGCTCAATGTTCTCGGGGCTTGAGGGGTAGATAAGGCAGTACCCATTTTGTGTATGAAGTAGGTTGATCCTCAAATTGGCACTCTTGCCGATTGTGCAGTCTGATTGCCCAGGCTCCACAATCCTCACTGAGAGTTTAAACTTAGCACAGATTGCTTCAAGATGTTCATTGTCATTCTCCCACATTTTGTCGCTCCCAAGTGCCTAGCTCATCAGGGGTAGTAGTTCGGGATGGCTGTGGCAGTAGGCTGCTACTTTGGCTTATTGGATGGCTGTGTGCTAGGTGTTGTTGATTTGGAGGATTGTGCTAGGAGTGGGAGCGGAGGTTTGGATGGTCGGATAGATCTAGCAAGGATGGGGTTTAGACTATGAGACCTGGTGAGTTAGAATTGCGAAAGACAGGCAGTTCATAAGACTGTAATTGGTTTCGAAGTTCCTGTAGAGACAAAACTCGTGGAGAATCGAATCATACTTCTTCTTGGCTGTCTCAGTCTCAAACTAGATCAGTTTCACGATGCTTCTAGGCTTGCCTATCATATTTATTTTCAATAAAATATTTCACCTCAAACTTAACTATTGGACCAGCTCATCACACACCCAACTTGTGGTCCTCATCCTTTGGTCAAAGCACTTTGAAAGGCACTCTCTCTACTCCTGGGTCAGTGGTTCTACCTCCAGTCATGTAGACAGGACAGTGTGCACACTGAGTGCAGATGGACTATCACTCCCTGGTAGGCCTTCTCCATGTGCTAGAGAATGTACTGGTTGGTGACCGCCTAGTGAACATCCCTCTTCACAGTCATTTCCCCGTGCTAGGGCCATAAGGATCAAGCACCTTCTCTTTCATGATGCAATGATTAAAAAAGTTTAAAGCAAATCCCTTGTGATATAAATGAACTATAAAGATGAATTCAAATAGAGAGTCTAGCGAGTACCTCTTAGAATGATATCTAGCCCTTGTTTCTTCTACTGTCTGACATTCCTATCTTTACATTCCACTCCACTAGTCAGCACAGCTTTGCTTTCTTGCTGGAGTTCTCATCCTCTTGGTCCTGTGAAAAGACTTCGATCTGATGTTGTTATAGAAGTAGGATGATTTGTCCCTTGAGTCCAGATATAGTTTTTTCAGGCAGTTGGTCACGCCTTGGATAAGGAATGAGAGAGTGACCTATTTCACCTTACAGTTCATTATGAACTACCATCCATAGATTGAAGCCAGTTCTTGAAACAGCATTCTAGCCGAGGTCTTCTATCTATAAAATATATGCTCGTTGAGCTTGAATATTTTGACCAGATCAAAGCACCATCGCCTTTCTTTCCTGCCCTTCTAGTCAACTAGACGATTGAAAAAATCACTGGAAAAAGCTCTCCTGGCACCTAATTTCCTCACTCTCATTAAAAACTCCCGTCCTTTCTTTGCCATTAGACTCATAAAGAGTGGCTTGCAAATGCAGTAGTTAGTAATGCCATTGGCTTTAAAGAACAGACTGGCATCCTTCCTGAAGTCTACGAACGAAGAGGGAAGGATCCCTTAGCTGCTGTGTAATCTGCAAAGAAGCAAAGAGCCTGACTCGGCTTTAAACAGTACTTGTGCTCCCCGTTCTAGTACAGCTAGAATATTGAGGCAGCTGTTCTAAAAATCAACTCGTTAGCCTAAGCTGGGTGAGTCAGAATGGTGTTGATGCTGGTAAGCATTAGTCTGATATTTTACAAGTGCAGAGTAGGCAGGTTTTAGAGCAGCCATTATGAATGTCCCTGCTTGAAGCATTGTGTTTCTATGCTGATTGACTTGGCCTTAAGCCATTCTGAGTACAGTTGGCAGAATTAAGGCAGAGTGATACGCTAGGATTAAATCCACCCAATGACCTCACAGATAGACATCAAGTCTGAAGAGCGTGGAATTATTCACTCTGGCTGAGTGTGAGGTGGATAATAAGCGATTGTGTGAGAGCAGCATGCTCTGCAGTCAGAGACAGATAATATCCCTGATCAGGCATATCAAAATACAATCATGCATTATCAACTCAATCCAGGCTATAGTGTGCTAGACCTTATACCTGTCTTGAAGCAGCATTCGAAAGTGTACTCGTCACGCTTCAGCAGCCACTCTTCATGCTGTTTAGCCTTTTACCTCATCCCTTGCTGCTCTAGGCTCTTGAAAGCCAAGCCTCTGCGTACAATCTCTTGTCTCACTGTCTCCAGACAGTGAAATCTGACCTAGAGCGGTTGGACTTGTCATAAGAAAAGATTCTCTTTTCAGTGTGATTCCGGAGTCGAACAGAGGACTATCCCACACTCAGCAACTGTTCTAGAGTTTAGTCTAGCACCATCGTCAGAAACGAACCAGTCATCTTTTCATAGCACAGATGGGCATTCTTAGATTACTTAGCCACTAAGGATCCAGCCAAGTCACGGATCCAAGGTATCTCATCAGTCAACAGATTGTGCCAAGCCACTTCAAGGGACAAGCTGCCCAGCAAACTGCCTTAGCTCTAAAGAAAGCAGTCCAGCACCTGAATCCTCAGTTCAGAGTGGATGTCTGGGAACGAGCATCGACACAGCAAACTCCCAAATTTATGAGAGATGGGAAGTTTCAAGTGAGCCATGACTCTTATCATGGCAGTAGAAATTGCCACTCGCTAAATTTGCACAGCTGGCAGGAGATAATCATGAAGGGACTGGCACCAAGACTACCCCTTCAGTTCTTTGACATTGCAGAGCAGTTGCATCAGTTCAATGAAGCAGTGACTAAAATCAGGTGCTAATGCTTGTCTATCCATGCCGATAAGCGCAATGAGTTGTGCGAGTTCGCAACTGGGCTAAAATGAATTCTGGCTTAATTGTTTTAGCATGACTTCAAGGTGCTAGTGGTTGTGATGCTTGAATCCTATTCCGCTTTGATAGCTTTATAGAGCTGGTATCAGATACTGTTATTTCTGCTGGTTGGGATGCCGTCCTCAAGGCTATCTTCAGCACTCTCTTTATAAACAGAGACCTGCCAATATTAGATGTCATTGCTACTTTGCTATGTCTCTCTTGAAAGAACAGTGCTGCTTGCTACTCTATGTAGGAAAGCAGCTTCTTCCCCAGACAAGCATTGCTGTGCTTTAGAATAAGCTGGATGGCACGAAGGAAAGTCTCCTTCACAGGGTCACAGGACAGTTCCAGAAGGAAACTCTTCTACTAAAGGGCAGCCAGGATCTACTGCATGGCTGGTTGGTCTCCTATAGTGCATTTGGCTACGGAATAGATCTGCATAAGAATGCCATGCGTCAGATTATGTCTGGTCCTGGGCCAGGCCTCATCCGTTACAGAAGCCAAAAGATTTACAACGAATTATGCTTTCTTCCTTATAACGAAGGGACAGATAGCCCTTGCAGCCATAGCCCTGCCCATCATGTTTCCTACTGCCAGCGCATTTCATCAACTTGGGGATGAAACCATCCAGGTCTTTGAAGCCTGGGCTTGTACGAGTCCTCTGGAGGTGCGAGTTGAGCCAGCAGCAGGTTGATAGGGTAAATGGTTGGAAACAGGGAATGCCCCTTACCCTAAAGGTAATTATCAATTTCAGTTAGGAAGAAGCACCTCAACTTAGGATACTTAATGAAGTAGTCAGAGACTGACACCTTCTAGCCTTCAGTGATTGTCCTTACCAGCAGCACGTTGAAGAGCATCAATGAGCTATTTCTTATGGCCCAGTCCTACACGCTGAATCCTCTAATAGCAATCTCAACTGCCTGCTCCACTGCTGATTCAACTGCCATCTTCAACGAGGCATCTTGGATCACTCGCTTAGGATGTTTAGTGAATGCACGGATAAGCAAGGGTCTGAACTCTGAGCATAGCTGAACAGCTGGAAGACCTGAGGGTGAATGGACTCGCGCTAGCTAATCAGTTTGCCAAGAGTGGTAAAGAGGAAGGGAAGACCGGCTGACCTACGGACATAGCTAGGGAACTGTCTACTGTCTAGTTCTTGAAGCAGAGTCTGCATTAGTCGCTTGTCTTGATCTGGCTGTAGTTTGTGACTGACTCTAAGGATTCCTTCGAGAGCCTAGGCTAGTCTGTTGATCGATCCGAGATGCTTGATCTTTTTTAGTCCTAAGAACAAACAACTTACCACCTTTGTAAGTGTAGTTGCCTACAGTTTCAGTCCTCTCGCAAGGGCCTTCCCCAGTTCCTAGAAAAACAGCCCACTTTGTTTAGTCAGGAGATAGAAGGACACGACAAACAGGTTTTAGCTGTCCTACTGCTGATCATCCATAGAGGTCAGCAGAGAGTTGCTTTTGAAAATCTGCTCCACTCCTTTCTTGAAGCTGTGCTAGAACTGCTACTTGTGCTCGAACACTGAAACGGATACATTTTCGCTGCTGATGTCAATGCCCAGATGCAGAACCTCCACCACCTAGCTGACTAGTTTCTCCATCTGCTTACTCCATTTCCCACAGTACTGCTAAACCCTCTGCAGACAGAATGCCAAAGCCGTGATGACGCCATGAGCCATTCCCTCTTACAGCCCCACTTTTTCCTGCCTAGAAATAAACTCTTTGAAAACCATCACTTTCTTTTGGAGCAGTTAAGCAAGTGACTACAAGTAGGTCAGTCGGTTGGGCTAGTCAAGCAATGCGAATGAGATAGACAGAAGATGAGAACCAGCCTCGAATTGCCGGATAGTAGGGCTTGAAACTAGGGTTAGGCCAAGCTAATGTAGGTAGGGCTGTTCCAGCTGGAAGTAGGGTAGCAATTCGTGAACATTCTTTCGGGTGCTACCAAAGTCGGACTATAGCAACTCGATGAGGATGTTCCTGTGCCCCTAAGAGTAGCAATCAGCAGCATTCTACTGCAAGAAGGAAGTAGGCTTGAGTTAGTTTCCCTTCCTGATTTAGAATGGGCGATGTCCAAAGTACCTGTGGATAAGAAGAATGAGCTAGACTGAGATGGTTTCAGTTTAGAAAGGACAGCTTGGATGCAGCTGTCTGTAGCAATGTCTCAGTAGCTAGCACAGCAGTTACTTAAAGCACGCAGACAAAGGGGTCTTCTTCTGGCAGTAGGAATCATACACCACTCGCATGCGCTAAAGCAGCTTCCTCACAAAGTTGAGTAGCTCCTTTCTAAAATCGTGGTATGAAGTTGTTGCCTGTGCAGTGAAGCATTCCAAAATAAGCTTGTACTCGAACTCCATCAAGCCTACTTTCTCTTTGGACTGCTTAGGATCAGTTTTAGTCCCCTGCTTACTATATGCCGGTCTGGTGACAATAAAGCCTATTTCAGCTCCTCTTCCGTAAGTCCTATCCTACCATTTAGCCAATAGCCTCCAAGCTTAGCAACAGCCAACCCCTTCTCTCGACAGCCAGCCAGCAAAGTCAATATAGCTAGCCATCTATTAGCAGATGCTCCTCTCCCTGCCTCTGTCATAGCTTACAGTGCTAGAGGGCATATCTTGACCACAGTAGGATGTACTACATCCAGTATGCCTTTAAGTACTGCCTATGAACAATGATCTAACACTGCTAGATATTAGTCATGCCACACCTGCATCCATTCGGTTATGTCCTTGGTCTATTCCAGCAACCTTTTAGCACAGTTTAGAGTAAGGCTCCTGCATTGGTGGCCTTGTACTCTCCACAGCAAGTGATTAGCCAAAAGAAAAACCTGGGCTGCTGATATTGCATCAACGCACGAGTAGAAAGGAAGGGCTCGAACGACAAGATGACAAATATTCGCTTTCTAGTGTCCATATACTCAGATAAGTACTCATAAGCACTAGCAATCTCCTTGCTTTAGCACTATGGAACCAGGCTCAACACCATCTGAATTGTTTCTTGGAGCAGCCCAGCCACGCTCTTTACTGAGATGGACAGGCTCCTGATATAGACCTTAATCATCTCTTCTCCCCAAGCCTTAGTCAGACTCGCTCCAAGGCCCTTAAGCTATTTCAGCAGTAGCAGAGATAGTTGCACTGCATTAAACTTCGTCTAGGTAGCTTGTCCTTGTTCGAGCAGTTTGATTACATGCCTTAGAAGCAAGTGCTACTCATGAAGCAGACAGACAGGCAGCTCGTTGACCAGTGCCGAGTACGATACAAGCTGAGCATCATCATCTCCTAGGTTTATAATGACACTCTTATGGCCTTCATACACAGCTTGTGACAGTCTCTCTCTCCTCGGAAATGAATTGCCAAGCTGGCCTCAAGGATCAGTACCAAGATCAGGTGCTACTTCTTGGCAGGAGGTAGGATTTTGAACTCATCTTGGAGATAGGATTCAGCAGTTATGGCAAGTTTTTCATCTAGCCAGCCTTTACCAACAACCATATTGAGGATCTTAGCAGACTCGGCCTTCGATTAGTTCCAGGGCTCTTTCCTCAACCCTTCCACAGCCCTTTCACAAACACTGCAGATCCAAGCCTCTTTCTCCTTCACATACAGCAAGGCCTTTTCCACAATCACACTGCTCACTCTCTCAGCATGCTCTTCTATGTAGGAAGTGATTGCCGTTCGGATACTCTCGTTGTCCTTTTATGTGCTGTAGGGCTGCACCAACCGGATCGTCTATGAAAGAGTGATTGAAGAGGCTGAGCTATCGGTCTGCAGATGGTGGACTATCATGAAAGGCAGCCAGGTGATGACCTCTGCAGCCAGTTCAGACTATTTTTTAGCAGCGAAAGGAGAGGCAGGTAAGCCTGCTTGCTCGGACTCGCTGGCTTGAGCTTGTTGAGTGCAGGTATGGGGGAGTCAGGAAGCATGCACCAACTCATTATAAATCAATAGATATAATGATACTGCCAACAAAAATTGCCTACTCTAGTTGTAGCAATCCCGCCCACTAGAACTAGCTGCGCAACATCATCTGCCTGAACAAGATGTGCAGGCTCAAGGCTCTTGTCTGTCCCCTTTGCAAGGAGGAGGAACACCTAAAGCACGATGTCTTGTTCTGACCAGACCATCCCTTTCAAAATCCTCATCACCCGCTTGACCGATTCAAGGGATGCCCGCAAGCAGCTGTCAGAGGAGCGGTCCCGCATGGCCTCAGAAATAACCAATATTCACGAGACTGCCCTCGATCAGCTCCATTAGACAGTGGAGATAATGGCCAAAGCAGTGAAAGAATGTGAAGAGCATATCTACTCGTAGTATGAACGGGTCAATGAGCTGCTCAGTAAGGAGTCGTTGAGCAAGGAGGCGATTTAGTACATCCTTGCAGAAATGAACAGGGATGCCTGCTCTCCTGAAGCTGAGAATGCTATAAGCGAACTGCTCTATATCTTCGGGGTGGAAAAGGAAGAGGACGTGAAAGATCGGTCGATGCAGCACCTTCTCTCCGAGTACCAGAGAAAGCTTAGTCAAGAACTCTAAAGCCTGACTAAAAACAGCCTTACTTTTCACAGCTACACCACCCCGAAAAGGATGAACAAAGACAGCAAGATTGATTTCCGCTTTGGGAGTGGCCCGTCCAACATGAATATAAAGGGGAAGAAGGCCAGGCAGAACATCAACTCGACCTGGATTCAAGAAGCACTGGTTTTAGTGGATCCTATATTCCCATGACAGACAATTGCTCAATACAGTTCGGGATTAAGAAGATGAGCAAGCCAGTATCCTTTGGCTTGATTTTCCAGCCCACTGCCAAGACCCTGAAGAGTTTGCAGCCTGAGAAAGGAGTGTTCTACTACACGTCCAAGGGACAGATCTGCATCGAAACCGACAAGAAGATTGAGGCGAAGAAGGCCCTGAAGAACAGCAAGATCAAGATCAGCTGCAACCCCAAAGGCGAGATCCTTTTTGAGGTGGACAATTGCAAGTACAGCTATACAGTGGCTCCTTTGAAGGAGCAGTACTGCTTCTTCACGGTGGTGTAGGGCATATCGGATGAGGTGCGCATATAGAGAACTGAAATCGTGCCCTTCAAATGATGTCTCTTGCCCATTCACATTTATGTTTGTCAAAATATATTCAAGGGGTCATTCATGCTTGTAGATCTAGCTGAGGCCGGGGTTGGGGTTGGGGTTGGGGTTGGGGTTGGGGTTGGGGTTGGGGTTGGGGTTGGGGTTGGGGTTGGGTTGGGGTTGGGGTTGGGGTTGGGGTTGGGGTTGGGGTTGGGGTTGGGGTTGGGGTTGGGGTTGGGGTTGGGGTTGGGGTTGGGGTTGGGGTTGGGGTTGGGGTTGGGGTTGGGGTTGGGGTTGGGGTTGGGGTTGGGGTTGGGGTTGGGGTTGGGGTTGGGGTTGGGGTTGGGGTTGGGGTTGGGGTTGGGGTTGGGGTTGGGGTTGGGGTTGGGGTTGGGGTTGGGGTTGGGGTTGGGGTTGGGGTTGGGGTTGGGGTTGGGGTTGGGGTTGGGGTTGGGGTTGGGGTTGGGGTTGGGGTTGGGGTTGGGGTTGGGGTTGGGGTTGGGGTTGGGGTTGG